>NW_009213453.1:40337-64451 GCF_000690835.1 Fulmarus glacialis | reverse complement strand
AAGCAAGCTCAGACAGGCTGGATAGCAGTCCCCTCACACAGAATTTCTAAAGGATTTTGCACCTACCTTCGATATCTATAAATTGGAGAAAGGGTGAAACCACTGAAACAACAGAATCTGATGGCTGCAAATGGAAATTAGAAATTAGAAATGAAAGGCCAGGTTGTAATTGCTGAAGATAAAAATTAGTGCACCTGTTTGCCATGAGTTGTGGCAAACCCAGTGAAGTAGGATTTCTTTCTAAAGTTGTGTGTACAGTAGGAATTACAGCACTTTCTTGCAAACCCTGAGCAACATCCCATGCAGGGCTGCTCAGAGATGTCAGCTCAAGTCCTGGATGCCAGGTGGACATGTCAGGGCAACATTGTTTCTCAGCTAATTAGCGTGGCACACCATGGCATTCTCACAGCTATATTACCTCCAGTTCCACAACCAGAGCATATGAAGCTGGATGAGAAACCTCCTTGTCTCACCACATAGATATAAATATCAAAAAAAGCTTGTTTTGTATGCATAAAATCCTACGTTCTGAGATAAGCAAGTATTCAGAGTGGACCGTCATAATGGCCCATAGTTCTTTAAAGTACATCCCTCTTGAAGTGTGAACAGTGGAGGATTTATCCATCTGCTGTACTGTGGATTACCTCCACCTTTCTCTGTCTCTTTTGATGTCCAATTTTCCCTAAAATATGAAATTTTTCACCACTTACTGACCTAATATATAGTCGCTAATGGGTGTCCTTACAAGGGCTTTGGGAAACACGAAGGCATTTGAATTTGCCTCCTCTTAAATGTGCACTTTGCTGCTCTCAGTGGAACACAGGAACGTGCTGTAGCACATTACATCGGCTAAGGGAAAGATCCCACAATGTAAATCTGGTACAAGAGATACCACCAGCATGAGGGCATAGCCAGTGCCTAAGGAGATAATGACACACTCTGACTAGCAGTGACACTTACCATGCCAAAAAACCTTGTCTGGGTTAACGTTGCCAAATATTACACTACGTTAATACGCATTACATAGTGTACATTACGTTAGTGTAAATATTACATTATATTAATTACATTGCTATTACATAAAACTGCAGAATTCTAAGGCCAGCATGCAGCACACCATCTTCGAGTGTATTACAGCAAGCACCAATGAAGTGTGCTTTATAATGAAAAATATCAAATGCTTTAATATTACTTTCAGAATGAAAATCTGTTTTCATTTTCTGTCTCAGTTGTAAAAATAAAATATTTCCGGTCATACAGAGCCAGAGCTAGCATTTGGTTAGATACACTCTCCTATCCTTAAAGAGGCAGATATGATAAAGAACACCGAATAAAGCTTCAAGAAATGAGCTGAATTATATTTTCCACTCTCCTCATCCTCTCCATCTGTCACTTAATCGTGGTCATAGCGACATGGTTCTAGCGGTGACCTGCTAAGCAAATAGACCTGTTTTTCTTCTGTGCTCCTATTCTTACAGCTTGTCAGCACCCGAGCCCAACAGGATCAGAAAGGATGGAGGAGGGAGAACAAGTCGAAGTAGACACAGGCTGTCCTGGCACATCCACACTTTCAAGTGACCTGATGTGTTTCTACAGCCCATTGCTTTCCTCTCATAGAGATCGTGACGGGTATGGCTGACCTGTTGGTTTTTTAGTAAATAACTCAATCCATTTAGGGTTCCTTTTCTGTAAGATTGAGTTCAAGCTGAACAGACCTCAGGTTTCTTTTTCAGTTTCTTTATGGAGGTTAATGTGTAAGAAGAAAAATGAAGACTAGCTTGGTAGCTACTTTAGAAGTGTTAACTCACCTCAGCTATGATGCAGTATAGAAAGTGGTGGAACTTATTGGGGTGAGAAGAAGAAATGCAAATGAAATATTGTTGAGAGATTAAGGGGAAAAAAAACCCTGAAAGTTAAGCAGAGGTACAGCAAGTGTTTAGTCCTGCACAAATTCTCAAATACTTGTCTCCTACTGTGCTCTGAAACAGTCAATCCTGGTCTCGACCAGGTAAATACCCTACTAACGATTCCTCTGTTCCTACCTCTTACACCAGCAGCAGATCAAAATCAAATTCACGTTCTTTCACACTGTTAAAATGCAATGAATTTATTTAAGATGAATCCTTAACAAAGGGAGAAATAGGTCAAAAGAGCACAGTTGTAGCTCACCGATCCAATAAAACCTTTCAATCTGCTGAATGAAATACCTCTGAGCAATGCTAAAAGAAATGAGTAGAGTCTTCCTGACAGAGAGAGTTTATATGCGAGATAATTTCAGCAGATCTGAAAGTCATCACAAGAGACATGCTTCTGTCTTTTAGTACAGTTGTTGTGATACCTTCCATGCCTCTAACATTTCAAATGAATGCACAGTAATCCTCAGGCTCCACACATCGAATATGCCTCTGTGGGACCAAACCTCAGTTCTTTACCTCCTGCTGTTATTTTTGGAGGCAGTCTGTGCTTATTACAGTATTTTTTCTTGCAAGGTTGTTGGACCACTACTAAACCAGAAGATGTTAAAGAGGGAAGGAGTAAAGAAGACAGGATCTAAGCCTCAATTCTTAAGAGTCGGAAAACAGCTTTTGCGTGGGATCATTTTACTGTCTAGCCACTTATAGCGGAGCAGTTTGCATCTTCCTTGGAAAACTTGCTTTTGTCAGGATTTTGGAGGACATGCCAGCCAAAAGGGCCGTTCCTTTGCTCCTGGAAGATTAAAAATATGCAGTCTTAGGGAGACTCAGCTAAAGGGTCAAACAGAGAAAAGAAGGTGGTTCTTCACACATAGATAGTAGACCTGAGGAGCTCCTTGCCAAAGGATGGTAAGGATGTAAAAAGTCTACACGGCTTCAAGGAGGGGGACTGGGCAGGTACTCAAAAGTGAGAGCTAGTGAGAGGTACTGGGCAGACTAATTGCACAGCAAGCTGACAAAATCCCCTAAACTACCCTTCAGCTTTTGCACTTCTTCTATTCCAAACAGCTAAACTTTTTCTGAATCTCAGAAGATGACATCCGTGTACTTTGAAGCTTTTTTTAGAGAAATTCAGTAAGGAATCAAGCATTCATAAGGAGCTAAATGATCTATTTTGACACAGCCATCATCCTTGCAGGATACACTTTTTTGGCTCAGAAAGTGTGTTTGCAGAATGGTTGTCACTCAGGAAGAAACAAGAGTTTATGAAAAATAATGTAAGCTTAGTCCCAGAGGCAATAAATATGTCTTTGGAATAATGCAGTCCTCAGAAAGATTCTCAAAACAAGGCTATCTAAGAATATGGGATCAGATTCCAGCATACCAGGAAAGTGGGAAAATATTTTATGTCAATAAGAAGAGCAATTAAAATCCTATGTCAGATTTCAGAAGAAAAAAAAGTACAGTGTTTAAAAAAAGGCTAAAATATTATAATAGATTAATTCCACATGAATGACTACAAAAACAGATTGGCTTTCTACTGATCAAACTCTGTTTCCAAGTACTTGCTGCCGTAGACAACAGAAAATAAAAATCAGCAGAGAACTGAAAAATAAAATCATGCCAGGTTTTTTTTTTTTTTTTTTGCTTGTGGCTCATAACTGGATGTAGCATTGATATAATTTTGTAAAAGCGTTTTGGACTGAGTTTTGGGGTTTTTTTTTTGTCTGGTTTCCCACCCTCTGACAAATACAAACATGTTGCAGCTTGTCTCACATCCTATATTTCAGATTCCCAGCTCTCTAAAACCCACATTTCTGATTCTGTAAATGCATCTGCTATGGGAGCTGATGCAAATAGCTGGAACCTCTTTTCATACTCTATAATCTAATGCACTTAGCGAGCCAATGAATATGTGTGAAAGGAGGGGCTTTCTGGCTAAGGGACTCCTTGCAGGCGAACAGCTGTTACAACGGCAAAACCTTAACCGAAGCCAGGCAAAGACACTCACAGCTCTCAGTGGCTTTGTGCATCTAGGTCTGGCAAGACAACTGCCCCCCTCTCTTCCTCTCTCTGCAAAGAGTGAGCAAACTAGCACAGAGAAACTTAAAGAAGACCAGATCTCAGTTGTGAGACATTTCAACAGATCCAGTAATGGCCTGGATCAGTAATATCTCCTGGTTTAATCACCTTGCTCTACATGAAGAACGTTTCAGGAGGTACTTAAACAGCACTGAGGATTACTTAGCCTTCCTATGTGGGCCCAGACGGAGCCATCTGTTCTTGCCCATGGCCTTGGTGTACACCCTGATCTTCATTGTTGGGGTGGTAGGTAACTTCTTAGTTTGCCTGGTAATCCTCAAGCACCGGAACATGAAGACCCCGACCAACTACTATCTCTTCAGTCTCGCTGTCTCAGACCTGCTCGTGCTGCTTTTCGGGATGCCGCTGGAAGTCTACGAGATGTGGAGCAACTACCCCTTCTTGTTTGGGCCCGTTGGCTGCTATTTGAAGACGGCGCTCTTTGAGACGGTGTGTTTTGCCTCCATCCTCAGTGTGACCACAGTCAGCGTGGAGAGATACATTGCCATCCTCCATCCTTTCCGTGCCAAGCTGGAGAGCACTCGCAAGCGTGCCCTGAGGACCATCGTGGTGCTCTGGGTTCTCTCTGTCCTCTTCTCCCTCCCCAACACAGGCACCCATGGCATCATGCTGCAGTATTTCCCCAATGGCACCCTGGTCCCTGGCTCTGCTACCTGCACTGTAGTCATGCCCATGTGGATCTACAACTGTATTGTCCAGATTACTTCTTTTCTCTTCTATGTGCTGCCTATGGGGGTAATAAGTGTGCTGTACTATCTGATGGGGCTAAGAGTAAGTCCTATTCCGACCGTGCTCAGTGTTTCCTTAGCTCATTCTTGTGTGTTTGTGTCTGTATGTGTCTTTTAAGTGATTGCACCTTTTTCTTGCCCATCTGGTTTCCCCCGCAAAAAGCAAAAGTATTTCAAACCTCCTAAAACAGGGTAGAACTTCTTTGATGTAATCCCACTCTGAAATTAATGTAGCTATGTTGGGGAATAATTTACCCCAATCTTTTTTTAAAAACTTACCATGACTGCCGCTCATATTTGAATGTTACTTAAACATCCAAATCTGTAGATTGAGTCCAGCCTCTCAGAGATTTGCACCTTTGCAGTAGAGACTAGAAGGAAATAGACCAAAAGGAAAACATGAAAAGAGTAAAAAGGAGCAGGCTAGTGATTGAATCTTGTGTATTATTTGTTTTCCCTCTTCTTGTGACTGTGGAATTTCCATTGCATGACTTTATTTTTCTCCTTCCCTGGAGACGGTGATAATATTCAGTTGTTAAAACTCACAAAGCTGTCATAAACTGAAATGCTACCTTATTGCTGCAGCTAGCAAATTCAGCAATCGTTTCTTTGTAAAACTATGGCATAGTTTCACCATCGATTAAGGCTACCTTAGAGTTCATATTGATTCTCTCTTCAGAAAGTGAGACTAGTTTTACCAAGTATTCGTCATTTAAATACATGGATAAAACAAGCAGTATCACAACATTATAAAACTATGCAGCACAACACTGAAATGCACTGCTAATCATAGCGAGTCAATGACTTTTTTCTTCTCATATGTTACATATATTTTGAAAATATAAATCCTATCTCATCGCACTGGATATAACTTAAAGTTTAAAAAGCTGTGTCTGATCGTATAACAAGAAAGGGATGAAATATGCTAGTAGAGATGAAAGAACTTACCGAATAGTGTGTAAGAAATTCAACCAAATCTCTGCTGGTGTATATATAATTTTGTTGTGCTGGCTGATATTTACTTTTATCTGAAACTATACAGAAGCAATTTTTCCTTACCCAGGAAAAGCAACAAGAATTAACTGCCAGAAATCCATAGCACACAGCAGATCTTTGAAGCAATGAATGGGTTAAATTATCCCCACTGCCTAGCAGCTGTTGTGGGGTCTTTACATAGTTTCACTGAAAATTTTGCAAAATAAGCTGAAGGGAGGAAAGAGTGCTGAAAATATAGCTGCTACAAAAAGAAAAAGAGAAATCCCCAAACTAATAAAAAGAAGTTTTGAAGATTGCAATAACTTCTATTTGTGGCAGCAGATATTCCTAATCTCCATCCCAGAAGAGAAGGAAGGTACCAGACAAGGGCTGCTCCCCCAGGACGTCCGTATATTCACTGATATGTTCAAGCTGTCTTTCCTAAGGGCTGCAATGTTTGTTGTTTATGCCTCTGCTTTTCTGTATATCCAACTCAGACTTCCAAATTTTAAACAACATCCATCCTGAGTATATCTGCATTGCGCTCCCAACGACACTAGGCAAGATAGTTTCATTTTTTCAACAGAAATTGTAGAAGAATGGTGTATATATATAATTTTTCAAGAGAAGACACTTTCTATCTACTCACAGAGGATGAAATCTGTGAAGCTTCAGCAACACTCCAGAGTCTCCTGAGTGCCACGTATTGCTCACAGACCGTAGTGGTAAAGCTCAGAGTTGATCCAAAGGTTGTACAGCAGCTCAAATTCAGCAAACAGACACGTAGATCTTCCAAGTCCAGGCTTTGTGGAAAGGGCATTTCCTCACCGTCTTCCAAGTCCAGGCTTTGTGGAAAGGGCGTTTCCTCGCCAAAGTTTCTCCCTCAAGCTTTGCCAGTGCTCAGGAGAGCCTCAGGATGCAATACAGAAGGAAACGTGTGACATGTTAAGCAGCTGTGAGAAGGTAGCAAACATGGGTCATATGGTAGCTGAGCTAATTTTTAATTTTATTCCTTGCAAAAAGGAAAAAATATATTTGTCTTTTTCACTGGGAAATTTATTGCCAACAGATCCATCAGGTTGATTACCTCATGATCAATCACCTCATGATCTACTTGGATATAATTTTAAGGCTTAAATACGACAATACTACTTTAATACTACAATGTTATGGTCAACAGATAGTTCTAGCATTAGTGTAAAGGAGAGGACACTGGTGATTACACTGTAGTCTCATTAGATTTGATTGTGGAAGCTTCCTGCTGCCTCTTTCATGGGCCCCTCGTCACAGGTGCCTTTGGGACCAATCCCTCAATCAGCCAGGCTCTTCTTTAAACCCAGTTCAGCTGTTGGCTACTGGTTGCAACCTATAGCTGAGGAGGAAAAGGAGAGGGAGAAAATGAGAACATTGGAAAATGGCTGCTTGAGGAAGCTAATCCCTGAAGCGCTGGTAGAGATGGGGTGGCATTCCTTGGGAAGAAGCCTGCATTGCAGCGGGATACAGTGCAAGGTCCCTGTCCATTTCTTTCAAACTGATCTCTGAAAGGACACAGGGATAGGTGGTTATCACTGGTTGTCTAAAAGTCAGACTCTATTTAATAAGGATTTTTGACAGTGAATGAGAGACTAGAGAGTCCAGAGACTTATTTATCCCACCTACTTCAGACATCTGTGAGGGGATTTAGATGATCAGATGGGACTAGATTGACCTCACCCAGGCAGGACGATTCTTCTGCTAAGAGTCCAACACTTCTCTTAGTGCCACTTCCCCTCAGTAACACTTTAGACACACTGGTAATTTTTATTTCAGCTGTCTTTGAATCAAGACAACTTATTCTTTCCAATGCACAGCTGGTCCAGATTTTATCATTGAAATCTATTTTGCCCCCTAAATGCCCAGTTGTTAAAACCAGAATCATCTGTGGACAGTGACTGCCTTTGGCTAATTTCTGCAGAGCCCAGCACACTCCTGGAAGAGTCTGTCCCCTTTCCATGGAGGTTGTTCAGCAAACCTTGCACCCACTAACACATTTTCCTTTGCAATGGGGGTGAGCTAAGGGTACACCCAGGCTGCAGTTCAGCAGACAGGTGGCAACTGCTCCAGCCAAACCACTGCAACAGGCAGGGCTGCATGCTTTAGCACAAGCCAGGTGGTTTTTAAATAGCAGGTTTTCCATCAGCTGGAGAGAAAGTTTGGTCACCACTTGTGTCAGACAGGACAAGGAGCTTACAGAAAACAGTTCTGCTTTTGCTGAGTGGCCTCTCTAGGTTTGCCTGGGGATAGGTGAGGTCCTAATTTCACTCTGCCTTTTGATTTCTAGTATGAAATGCTGTAGCTAATAAAGACTGAGGGGGGAAATCCAATTTTCAGCTTCTTGCTCCAGACACTTTTAATTCTCTTGCAGTGAATGGGTAACATTCATCTCCAGGCAACCCTACATAGCCTCATACATCCACAGTGATGTAAAAGTAACCACTACCTTGGCTGGAATTCTTCCTCTGTCAAACCATTGTCATGAACTCAACTTACAAACTTTGCCATGGACTCATTTCTTTTTTTTTTTTCCTTCCTCTTTGTCATAACTCATTGTTTTATTAAATCGCAACTGCTGAGTTATTCTTACTGGTTACACCTCCATCTATTATAACTTGAGGCTAAAGAGGAGCCTTATAGCATCATCAAAATGACAGGAGGAAGGTGAAAAATAAAGATACATGTGTCTCTGGTTTATTACAGCATCAGAGCACTGTATTCTCTGAGGCTTTGGAATATGCCTGGAATAGATTACTGTTGAGACCGAAAACCGCTGAAGGGAAACTAGGGATTTTAATCAATCTGAGCAGACATTTATCGCTAGATGTGTTTCAAATCAACTGAGCCTCTTTCTTAAGCAAATGTGGCTATGACTAAAAGTTACAAAGGGAATAATGTAAAACATGAGAGGCTTAATTGCACTATAATTGAATATAATTTGATTTACTTGTGTTTCTCTTTTATGGGTTTTCTGAATAAATAGAACATTGAAAGAAGGTCTCATTTGATCATCCTTACAGAAAAGTATTGTTAATCAAAAATCAGGAAGCAAAGTCACAGTGTAAAAGGCAAAAGAAAATGGCACAACTAGCATGTTTTCACAAGATTGTCACAAATCCAGATTGATTTCTATCTTTTCCCTCATCCCTGATATTCTTTCCCATGTAATTAAAAGTTTTGTTTCCAGTTTCTCTCAGTTGAAAAAAGCATCACTCCAAATCCATTGGCTAATCAGAAGTTCCCACTTCAGGAAGCTGAATTATGCATTCTCCATAGATGATTTCTTTTCTAATCAAAGCAATTGTCCTGATTATCTAGCCCTGGTCTTTTTATCACCAAAGCACCAGGCCCTCACTGTAAGCATATTGGGGAAGCATTTCAGGGAGAATCAGATTATTATTCTTTATGTCCATTTTTTAAAATTCCAGGAAAAACTACTGGAGAAAAAAACCCCACTTTCTTGTAACTGAGCAGTATGTGGCTGAATCCGTGCATATCATGCACACCGGCAGTCTGCAAGACAGCATATATGGGTTTTGTTCATTCGATAGATTGAATATCAATTAGTCTAAACACCCAGGACATGAAACGAACTCCCTTGAATTCTACAGGAATTTTTCCAGTGATTACTGGAAAGCTGTGTTTCACTGAGGCCTCTCTGGGTATTTTTTGGATCATTGGTTTGTGCTTAATTGTGGGGAACCCTTTTAGGAAAATAAACAAACAAACAATATTTTGCTACAAGATCAAATAATGCCTAGCAAAATACTGTTGAAATTGAACACAAACTGTGAACCAAATATTGACTCATTGAGAAAGGACAAGTGGAGAACTGAAATACAAATTTGCTGTAAATATGCAGTCTCAGATGCATAAAATCTGCAGATGACTGCTTTGAACCTAAAGCTTCAATGTTTCCCTAGACTAAAACTGAAATTTAAATGTAGATTTTTTTCAGTGAGTCCTGAGTTGCCTCAAATTTTGCCTTCTCAAACTACAGCTGTGAAAATATCAAATAGGCTATGTCTGGTGGGGATGTCATCTCCTAAGCTCTCCTTCGGTTTCCCTCCTTTTGCCAGTTGAAAGGAGACAAATCTTTGGAAGTGGAGGAAATGGCTGTGAATGTTCAGAGACCATCCAGGAAATCAGTCACCAAGATGTTGTGTAAGTAACGAGTTCTTCTGTTTTATTTACCAGGGACAAGAGGGTGACCAAGTCCTGAAGGATATCAAGTAAATTCATGGGATACAAGAGTTATGAGATGAGTAGCTGTGATCAAAAAAAAAAAAGGTTTATTGCTGTTTTATGTGGACTTAAAGGGCATAGGAGTGAAAGACCATGGCTAACTATCAAAAGACTCAGAAGGCAAATTTTCCGCCCCAGACGAGAGGAGGTTGAGGAAACCTACGTGGCTGATACTTGCGTGGCAACTCTCTAATATCCCTCACTCCAAACCGGACTCTTGCAGCCCTCTAGGGAGGATCCCTCTTTTTCAGGGTACAAATAATCTTGTACGTTTTTAAAGAAGGATGTACAGGTGTTTTGCACCACACCCCGAGTTCTGTTCATAAACAGGAAGTCCTGCCAAGCCACATACATCACCTACTGCTGACTTAACCACTTAGACCTTCCCAAGAAAAAGTCAGACCTAGGCAGACTTGCACATTGTGTAACATTCAGGAGAATTTGTGCTCCAACCACCCTGAAAGCACTCACATCACTTCCTAATTTAGGGCTGTCTTTAAGGTAAAGATCACCTTGCTACTGAGATGGTGTTTATGCAGGAAACATAAATCACCTTCAATATTTTCTGCAACAACATTATTCTTTTAGGAAGCTTAAGTCACCTTCTGAACTAGGAAATTGTACTTTGAAGTCAGCCTGATTTTCTATGCCCCGTGACTGTGACCACAGATGTTCATAGGACCCAAGTCTGGAATGGGTTTGCAAGAGTCCTTACTAGAGCCAGCACAGGCCAAGTTGTGCATGGAGGCAAACTCTGTTTCTTTCATGCTGGACAGTGCACCCAGACAGTTATCATCAGTGCATGGTTCCTATAGCCTTATCCTGCTACGTGATGTACAAATAGTGTGCAGGGGAAATTAACTCCAAGGCACAATGGAGTCAGTGTGTCCCAGGTACCACAGATGAATCCAGCTCTCTCACTGGCAGTTTCTTCATTAGGCTCTGTACATGCCACAATATTACCTGGCTGTTGCCTGCTCTGTTTGAATGTCACTCTGTGTGCATGCATTGAGATATCCAACACAGAAATCAGTGGAAAGTTTTTTCTTTTAGCTGGTAATGTTTTTCAGTAAACATTGCAGAAAGACAGAAAGGATGGCAAAAGTTTTGAAACGATGAATAAAATTTGTATATTTAGTCTTTCATCCATCTTTCTGAACGATGTCTGCTCTGTACAGGCTAGTGAGCCTTATCATTCCATAACTGACTTGTTTTTCTTTTCTCCTTTCTCCATGCTAGTTGTCCTTGTGATGGTTTTTGCTATCTGCTGGGCTCCATTCCATATAGATCGTCTCTTCTTCAGCTTTGTTGTGGAATGGACTGAGCCGCTGGCTAATATATTCAACTTAATTCATGTGGTGTCAGGTAATGCTTTCTTCTTCCACTTGCACGGGGGCTGGGAAAAAAAAGTAATTGTGAGTGGTTTACTTGAAATACGTAGTCATTTATTTTGTAGGTGACATGAGGCATGCATGGAAAAGCTTCTTGGAGTCTGGTAGACAGTGACCAGAATCATGCCAGCTACTTTTCCTTCTTGGAAATGTTCAGAAATTAAGTCTGCTGTCATTCAGCTGCTTTTAATGAATACACAGCAGCAGGCATCATCTTCCAGAGGGTCTCTCAGGCAAACAGAATACCTTACCAAATGGCAAGACAAAAGACTTACATACTGCTTAGAACCGGGTGATATAACCAAATGTTTATGGTCCTGCTAACCATAAAATGAACGCTTTTTCAAAGAGGAATCTTATTTTCAGTCTGCCATGGGAAAACACTAAATGTGGCCGTTACACAGCTCAGCCAAATCCAATCTTATGCAATTGTCCTGGTGTGTTGTAAGACATTAGCTCCCCTCGGCTGAAGGTTATCTTCTGACAGCTTTGATGGGGGCACCAGCTGTGCAAATCCTGCTGTGGGGATGAGGGCTGTGCTGGAGGCAGGTCAGTACAGCTCAAGAGAGAGCCGGTTCCTGAACAGCTGGAGGTAGTGAGCTCCAGGTAATACTCTCTCCCTTTCCCTGTGTGCTGCAGTGCCTGAGCTAGCCTTGGTGAGACATCCATCTGCCTTGGACGGTAGCAGGCAGAGATGTGCTCTCGCTGCCTCCACCCTTGCACCCAAGCTTGGTGGAGCAGTATAGGTAATGAAGAGATTTTCCTCTTCCGAGATCGTTCCACACAAAAATGAGGGCTCTCTCTCCTTTCCCCCACCCTTGTTCTCCTAGGTGTTTTCTTCTATCTAAGTTCTGCCGTGAACCCCATCATTTACAATCTGTTGTCCCAGCGCTTCAGGATGGCTTTCCTCAGTGTGATCTCTCCTTGCCGCAAGCACTGGGCCCCTAACCGTCCCACCAGCAGGATTCCTGCCCAGCAGAGCATCTTTGTGGTTGAGGACCACAATCTCATGGACTCTGCTGAAGACACAAGCCTCCCTGGCACCCACAGGACATCTATCAGCAGTTCTCAGCTCTCCACTGGTCTGTGACTTTCTACGTTGTGATCCAGGTGAAAGAGAAGTTAAAGAAAATTACTTTAAGAAATAAAAGAGAAGACACCCTCCTAAAAGACTGATTTCATCAAGAAGAGCTCACAGACGTGTCTTGTTGAATGAATGAACGAGGAGACTGTAATTAGCAGGTGGTTGAGAAGCATTGTATTACCCACAAGCTAATAGGAGGGCTGGAAATCTCAGCTTACTGGCTGCAAGCTACGCCAACAAAGAGCTGCTTTACGAAAATGAGACACACTCCCAATGTTACCAGCACAGGAGGGAGACACAGCTTATCCAAGTCTCACCGAATGGCCTTTTGTGCACCAGCCTGAACATCAGTTTACTTAGTTTGAAATGGGGCAACTTGCTGCACAAACCTTGTCTACCTACTTCTAGCTTTAGGCAAGCCAGTCCCACTTCTCTCTCCTACAACCTTCTCAAGGTGTAGCTGTTGCAAGCCTCTCTTGGCAACATGAGCAAGTAGGCATGAACAAGAGCAGCTCTGAGCTGGGCTGATAAACATCAGACACCAGCAATAGCTATTTCTGGGCCAGAAGAACCAGGGAGCCAATAATCATGAAAAGCAAACTTTTGCTTTCTGAGCTAGGTGAAGATTCGGGTGGGGGGTGGTGATTAATGCCTTGAATCACTTTGTGCAAAAAACCTACCCTTTAGTGGGTTATTTTTAACAATCTCAACATTACTACTATATCTCCTCATACTATGTCTGACAATATCTACACAGTACTGAAATGGCACGTGCACACCACAAATTCATTGACATTACCTGGGAAACAGCCTTTGCTGGGAGCTGAGGATGTTCCTGGTGTGACTCCTTTGCCCAAAATGCATCTAGTGGGGGATATCTGCCCAGGGAATGTGAAATGTCTACAGTCTTTGCAGGCTTATCCTGTACATCGGACAGCTTCATTTTTGCCCATCTGCCTGAACTGAGCCTGACCATGTACAAATGGACTGTGGTAGGTCCCTGCTAAGCCCCATATCCCGCAGTTTGCAGCAGCTTCTTACCATTGCTTGAACTTCAGATACTTATGTGTTGTCTCTGCCAGTGAAGCCCTGTGGTCACACTTCAGCAGACTTCACACCTGCCCATACCAGGTGGATTGCAGAAGTCAGAGATCTACATGGGGTTAGCAACCACCAGGAAACAAGCTGGAAACCATTCACAATGGAATTGGGACAAACCTGCAGGATCAGAGAAGCTGATACAAAGGCAATAAAAAAGAGAGATTTGCAGTGATTTTGCATCTACTGAATTCATTTCTTGCCACAAAGCACAATATAAGGTCTGGGAAACTGTCCCGTATCCCAGTCATGCAAACAGATCCTGAAGGCAGCACACTTGCATCCAAGTTGATGAGTTCTTGAGCTCCACTAACTGCAAGGTCAGGACCCTACAGAGTTTTGTAAAGGGAGGACAGGTGAGTCCGTTACATGACAGAGTGTTATAAACCTCTGTGTTCCAAGTTTCAATGCCTCCTTGTGTTTCAGAGAAATGCCTCCCTCGTGCATCATGATGCAGGGCTAGGTTTAGCCACCACACTGGGCTCAGACTTGGCACGCACTGCCACAGAAAATCATCTGACATGTGTCATCGAGGGGCTGGGACTTACTTACATAGTCAGAGTACACAGAGTTGTCATAATGAATAAGAACATTAGTTCCTGAGAGATGATACACCATATGCATAAAAGCTTATTCCAGTCTGCTCAGTGGGGATCCAGATGACATTTCCCACCATAGGAGGAATGGGTTATACTCCTGCTACAACGGGCTCTTACCTTGTTTGCCCCGAAGTCTTCTGTTTTGCCTCTCGATGTGGGACTCCTAGGCGAGGCGAGACCTGGGTGGTTCATAGCAGCTGGTGAGTCACCTTCTCCTGTAGCGCAAGGGGAATTTTAGCCCATGTTTTCTGTCAGACCCATTTTACCAGCTGCAGTCTTGAAAAACAAGCCACGGAGAGGGTAACAGACACAGAAGGCCCTGGAGAGAAAAGGCAATTCCTGCTCCCTGAAGACGCAGCTGAAATACTTTGCCACCCCCAAGTGGACACTTCAGTTTTTTCAGTGACATTTACATTTTTAACGAGTTTTGTATTATCATTTTTCCCTCCATTAGACATTAAATGTGTTTTCCCTCTGGATTTACTGTGCCGGTCGTGCCTTGCTGCTGCGAGCTGCACAGGTCCCTGTTCTCCTGCCCCGTGCGGGGCTCTGAGCTCTGGGCTCCCAGTAAGGGGCTGAGGACCGCCTGGGCAGGGGCTGCGTGGAATTTCCTCCCTCACCCCGTGCCTCACTCCACACCCACGTGCAACTCCCTAACTGAGCCCAGGGGTTATCCTCCTTATCCCAGCTGTGTACCACTGAAAGCGTGTCTTCTCCGCTGTCCTAGACTCCCAGCCAAAGGAGTGAGGAGACAGTATAGTTTGACATACTCACACATTCACCATATGATGGAGACATTCCTCTGCAAGATTTTGTGGCTCTTTGAATGCATCTTATGCATTTAGGACCAGACATCGTCTTGTGTTTGTGCACAGAGAGCCATCCATGAGTGATGCTGCTCTCTTCTCCTTCCTTCATGGGAGAATTGCAACCTTGGCTGCAAAGCTTGGGCTTGTTAAATGCATCTCTGACTTGCAGATGAGCACACAGATCTGCAATCAAGGCTGGGATGTGAAGCTGTAGGGTGAAGATTTTGTGTGATCTTAAACAAAATGGCCAAATTTTTGTTCCCAGGGAAGACAAAGGGCTTTGTGAGGAAGGGGAAGTGGTGGGGGAAAAAAGTGTGCATTGATGGGGAAATTTTAGAAGAGAAATAGTGAGAAGCAAATGACCAGGAACTCACCTCCTGTTCTGAACTAACTTTTCTTTTGTCCTAAAAGCAGTTTTTAGCACATTTAATTTGGCATCAGTCAAAAGAAGTGACACTCATAACCAAAAGTTACTGAGCTTTTTTGGCCAAACACCAAAAGGAAAGATGAAAACATGTGGTCTTGCACCAAGCCAAACCTTCTGTGGAAGCGTTATTGGGGGAGACATGTCAAAATTCTTTTAAATTCTGCTAAAAATAAAATAAATGCAGTGAAAAAAATGTGAGCTGGCTTAAGGTTGGGTGCTCCGAGTTAAGTCCCCTGTGACAGCACAGCTCAGTACCCCCTTGTTCCTGAGGGTGGATCTCTAGAAAGTAGTCAATGTCCACTGGAGGCTTTTCTTCCCAAAAGGTTGATGCTCGAGTTATTTATCACTCTGCTGTGATATTTACCTGGCTGAATTTTGGAAGCTAGATCCAAACATGAAAATACTGGGAAGATGGATAGAGATGTCATGAAAGCCGATGATATTCCTTTATTTACACATTTGGCAGCTTTCATAACCAAGCGCTGAAAAATATTGGCAACTGGCTGAGAAAAACTCCTGTTGCAAGAAAATGGAGAACAACTCACTTTCCCCCAAAGTGGTCTAGTGTGATAAAAATATATTTATTTGAAATCAAGCGTGACTTTCTAGACAGAACTGTCTATTGATTTATTCCTCTGCATCTGTTTCCCTCTGGGAAACACGCAAGAGCAGAAAGGGTGGAGTGCAGGGGCAATGCTCCAGCACTGTGAACAAAACATGGACAGTTTGAAATGTGTTGCAAGGAAGCACTTAAAGGAGAGAAGAATTGCTTGCATTGCCGAGGAGTGATACCCAGATCTACTCCAGGCTCAGTACTGGAAAAAACATCATAACAGCGAGTGGAAAATTCTGTTAAGTTTATATGAAGAGTTTTTGGACACTACTGTGTTTTGAAGCGTTTAAACCATGGCTTATCAGTAAAACTAAACGTACACTTCAGCTGCAGAGCTGGTTATATGTATCTGTGTATAACACGAAAATAAATATACTAGAGTCTCTCTTCCTATGTCTGGTCCATCCTCCAGCAATCCTTGTGCTTCTTGTTTCTCCCTCTGATTTCACATGAGTAGCGGAAGATGGAAATTCCTTGGATGTTCAGCCAGCACCAAGGGCAGGACACTAAGGACTTACTACAAATCACAGTACTTTAAAAAAAAAAAATGCAGATTATTTCAGCTGGTATATACGCATGAAAATAAAGCACTAATCCCAGTGTAGTTTGTTGCATCCAAGTGCTCTGCACGACTTCTTCTTCAGGCGAGGAGGTTAAAAACTATGGTTGTCATAGCCAGGAGAAGGTCCTAAAGCAAAAAGTGCTGCTTCCCAGGCTGTGTAACAGCCAGGTCTGCTCTCCCTCTCTGTTTTTCTACAACATTTGCCTCATTTTTCTGCTGTTCATTATGACACTTCCTAGATGTTTTCCCACTGAGGTTTCTTGTTCCACAGACTAGCAAAACTATAGCAAATTGCTGAGCTGTAGTATTTCCATATCAAATGGATATTAAAGTAAGGAAAAATATGGTAATGAAAACAGAATAATAATCTGGACTTTTTCTTTCTACAATAAACTGAGGAGGAATAAGGGGAAAGGACAAGAAATAAAACAACGAGGAACTCTTGCAAGGATTAAAAGTTGGTTTTAGAATTTGGTCCAAGCTGATGCAATGATGGCAAATGTCCTTCAGAGTGAGTTGTGGGGTAAAAGAATTTGAAAAGAAACTCTGCAGAGAATTGCCAATTTGGGCCTTGCAGATTTCCCTGCCGAGGAAAATAAACACTTTCGATGTTGTTAGGGTAGATCACAAGCCGTAAGGGCTCATGTACCAAAACACAGTGACCATCTTGTGAATGATTCAGGACTGGTTTCCCTGATTTGAGAAAAGGAGTTTACCATGTGTAAAATAAGCGTGGACCATAATGCAAGAACCTCACCTGGAGAGTCAAGGGTTGCTGTTTTTCTTCCACATTTCTTTCCATTTCACATTTTGGCTAGTCAACAGCCTGCTTTGGTCATACCCCAGACACAGAGGCAGAGAGCTAAGCTTATTTACCACCAGAAGCAGATGACTTTCTGTTACTGTCTAGACTTTGTGAAACCCTGAAAAGTTGCAGCTGTTTTTCTTAAGGTAAATTATCTTAAATCCACTTATTTTTTAAAGAAGGATTAATTTTAGGAGTAGGGGAGCTGTTGGAATAATTTGCTTCCCACTAGGATAGCTAATTCATGAACGAAATACTGAAGTCTTTATTGTAAAAGCCAAAATAACTTTTTTCCATGCATCCTCAGCTTATACTATGTTGTGAAACGTAGAAAAGTTCCTTCCTAGAGGAACAGACTTTGTTTGCTTTTTTGGCTAGAAGTGGGTTTTCCAAAACACCCTTAGACTCGGATGTCTACAACATGAAGAGCTCCATCAGAGGAAATCTGGATTCCCTTTACAGTCAAGGGAAGAAAAAAAGATATGCTAAAATCAATTTATCTGACCTATTTCAGTCATCTACCTTAGATGTTCTACAGGTCTTTTTTATGCATATCTTCTACAGTTGAAAAACAAAGCTAAGCAGCTAGGTACAGGTCACCTTGAAATGCTGTATGTTCTTTGTTGCAGAGCAGGTATGTTTATCAGTCCCTCTCAATTTGTTTCATTTCTTTAGAACCCAAGAGACCCCCTTAGAAATGACTCACTGGGAAAATCACACTCCGAATGAGCAAAACAAATGGCTAACAACTAGCTTACTGCAAAACACTGGAAGAACAGCGTCCTCGGGGGCTCATCATTTTGTTCTGGGGCTGGTGCCCCTGGGACACCTGGACCATGCTCTCACAAGCTGGGGAAATTCAAAAAAAGCTCTACACTTGCAGGGTTTGCAGCAATTGTTTGCAAGCTTGCAGTTTTCCTTCCCTTACTTCTATAGGAGCTGGTGAGGGCAGGAAAGATATCTGTCCTGCCACAGAACGTGCTAAATAGCTGCCTAAACTCAATGGAAAGGCTCCAAAGGGAAGTCTTTTCATGCTGCTGTTGACTGCAGTGCAGGTGGGTTGGGCAGCACTGAGCAACTGCAGCTAAAAACTACAAGCGTCACAGTTTTGGGAAATAGAAGAACTCCCAGCCTTTCCGCGAGGAAGGAAATAAAACACCAACGCAGGAACTTGGAGTATAGTTATTGTTTATTTAACCACATACAGACTGGAGTTTCTGTTTGTTGGCTTGGTGCTAGGGAAATACTACATGCAGAGGTTTTTTCTGAATGTGAACAAACTAGGCTAATACCACAAACCTCAGCTTCCCCCAAGCCTTGCACCACTGTTTCCTCCCAGCTCAACTTACCTGCTCCTGCAGAAAAGCAGACCACAGATGTAGCAACACATATAAATTTACATTACAGTAACAATGATAGGACCCTCCACTAGGACTTAGACTTGCAGCACACGGTGGGTTAACAAAGAACCATTCCTCAGCTGCTTCACAGTAACCATCTATCTCTGTGCTCTTAGCCTGAAGTAATGCAAATCAGTTTGTGTTCCTGCATACAACAAAGATGAAGAGGCAGTTGACATCGGTCCAGTCGCATCTAGTTTGCTTATGTATCTCAGCCCCAAGAGGAGGGGCTGAGTCACATGGAGCTCTCTCTCTCTCCGCGTATAACAAGAACTAGTCCCTAAGTTGGGGCTGACATGGTAACCTACCAATTCCCAGTAAACCTACTACATTACTCCAAGAGGCAGCAATGACTGCCATACATGATTCAGCCTTAGCACACTCCACTTTTTTACAGTGTCTCTTGCATTGACAGCAAGGAGCACTCATATAAGTGTTAGCTGCAATCTGGTCACTTCAGGTCTCGTTTCTTCCCTTATCTCCTCTCCCATGAGGAACAGGTATATTGAAGAATCATCTCTCCCCCCCATCCACCTGTCTTTTTGCTGCTAAGAAATTCCACTGAGGATCGAGTCTTTTCCCTGCAACTTTATTTGCCAGCTGTAGGGTTTTCACACCATATTTGTATTCCAGTCTCGATTTCAATTACCTGGCTAACCTTTTCAATTTTCACAGAGAGTGAGAATCAGAAAACAGCAGGTCCTTTATTACAGCTCACACTGGCAGGGAATGTTTCACCCCCCTTCCCTCCCCTATGTTTGCAGGAAAGCTCTGTCAAATTCAAACAAACTCATTGATCATAACTTGTCTATTTACTTATGCTTTGCTGACTGTTAAGTATTTGGTCTTTCCTGGAGACCTCTTTTCCGTCCTCCTTTTGGCTTGAACGTGCTATTTTTCATATCATTTCTAAAAGCTATGGAGACAGTCTTAAGTCTTCATCCTGGTGCTCGACTCCAGTGAGAACTCTCACCAGGGTCAAATACTGGCGAAGGTAAAAGCCTTGTGCTCTGAGAGGGGCAATTTGCTGATCTTTGATAAGCAAGCGATGGTGGTAGCCAGTCCCAGAGCACTTCCCAGTGGAGGCTCAGAGTGTTGGAGGGGTTCCCTCAGACTGGAAGACAAGTCAGGCATAGGACACCATCCTGCTGATCCCAAAGTCACTGCTCTGCCAGTAAACTGTACTGGCCACAGCTGTGACCTGCAAAAGAAATCATTTTCCTCTCCCTTTTTGCCTCAGTTCTCTAAGTCATACCCTTTCTATCTCCTTCATTCTTTTGAGCTCTTGATAGAGCAACCATTTCCATGCCTGTGCTCTGTCTGCCCCATCGCTCAGCCATCCTAAAAATGGTTTATTTCATTGGGGGTGGGATTTAGTGCAACAGAACTGTTTCTTAGCAACTCCCTCCCCTCTTTCTTACTCTTCTTTTGTTGTTTCCAGTTCATTATCTTTGCCCATGTTCAACTCCAAATTAACTTAATTACAGACAGATTTCATATCTCTCTAAACCAGAAGGGGCACTTGTAAAACATCCCTCCAGTCAATAGTAAATGAGAGCCTTGGCCTATGCTAAGTAGGCTCTGGGAAAGGCAGCTCAGCTGTGTCTGTCCTTCTCCCTCCAGAGGCATCTCCCAATTGCTCATAGCTTCTTTGAGTTGCTTTTAAGTGAGGCATTCCATCTATGCATTTTGCAGCCTACCCAAGTTCATCACAACCACTGAGCTCCACAATAGACATCTGTATAAACTGCCAGGTGAATGCTTCTCTTATGCAGTTGCCACAGGCACTGAGATCTTTCCACCATATTCAGATAGGTGGAAAGTGCCTAGGTTTAAAGTCTATACCTATTGAAGTCTGCCCTGGGTGCAAATCTGAGCTAAACCTGAGTCATGCCGAGTCTGAACATCGGGTGTACTCAGTCCAGGACGACCTCCTATTACTGGCACATTTGGTAGGCCAAAGATGTCTCCTGATTAATGCAGCTCTGGTTGCCCAAAAGTCATATACTGACGATAGCTCTCTCCTTGAAAATCCCCTCTGAGATAAAAATGCACTAACTGGACCAGGTCCAGGGCAGCCCCTCATACCTCATCCTCTCCTTAGCTGGTGATAACAGGTTTCCTTTGGAAATAAGGAGCAGGATCTATGTCTAGCAGTTGACGGGTTTCTCACCTTCTAGTAGGTAAGGTTGCACTGCTGTGGCTTACCGTTCACAAAAGTTCTCCACTGGCAGAGGAAATATCTTCTTTCTTCTGCTGGAGGTCAAGTAACTCTTACCCAGCTAGGACACCTCTTCCTAAGTCCATCAAGTTTTGTCATGGTGTCGGTGATTCCTCACTGGTAGAAGCAGGATGCTGCTCCAAGAAGAATGAGGAGAGACCTATATTCACACAGTGAGGAAAGAGTTGTGAGATAGCAGCATGTTGTTGTGGGCATGTGAAATACTCTGAAGCCATCTAAAGACATAAGGGAGGGGGAACGAAACTCCCACCAGCAACATAAGACAGGGAGGGTTTTGTGGTAGTTATAAGAGGAATCACAGAGCTGTATTTCTACTATTAGAAGACAACACCTGTGGTCTCTGGGAAGGAAGGAAAGCCCTGGTGATTCTTTATGCAGATGGTTCCTCCTCATTTAGATGAGCACTTCTGCCCAGCTCTTTGCTACCCTATAAAGTGGAACCACAGGTTAAGTTGGGATGTGTGTCCCCTCATCCTACAAAGGTAGAGTTGCAAACCATGCACGTATACTTGAGTTAACAAACTTGAACACTGGTAGCAGTGTAGCTAGAGGACAAGCCTTCCTGAGGCTCTGGTAGCTGACCCATGCAGTTAATGGGAATGACACAAACTATGCGAGGAGACTATAGCACATGAACTGCAGTCAGGTCCTTGCCCTTAGTTCTGGACTTTCTGAGGGATAGAGCCTCATTCAGAATGAAACTCTTTCTGCCTCAAAAGCTTCAGGCTCTTCCCTTTCTCTGTTGCCCCTTGCTTGCTCATCACTTTGCTGTGTCCCTCACTGCTCTGTAGAGAGAGAAGTCATAGGTAGGATAATTCTTCCCTGCTTCACTAAGACATTTTCAGAATTATCTATGTCAGTGTAAGCACGTTGCGTTTATCAGCTCAGCAGGAGACTGTTCATAAGGTCTGTTTTTAGGCCAGAAATGCCTGAAGAAGCCAAGGAGCAAACACCTGTCCTGAAATCTGAACGTATGGCCTCTAAAGATCATTTGTACACATCTTCCCTAGATTTACAGGCCAACGACACTAGTCAGTGTCCACTGGAGGTCAGTCTTGTGCCATGAAAACCTGCGTGGGGAGTGAGGCAGTGGGGTGCCCTGTGATTGCCAGCAGCTTTGGACTCTAAGCCTGCGTGTGCGGTGCACAAGACCCCCCAAGACAGAACCTGTTCCAGCTCCCTCAGTGTTGATTTACGATTTAGAGATTTTTCATGGTTTCACTTTTTTTTTTCCTTGCTCAAAAGTATCCAGTAGTCTGTTGGGAGCAAGGGAGATGCATGTGCTGTTCAATCAGCACAGTGCAGGATCCCAGAAAGCCAGGATGCTCCTCAGGTCCAAGCAAACGTGTGCAG
The DNA here is from genome assembly GCF_000690835.1 of Fulmarus glacialis. Classification (NCBI taxonomy): domain Eukaryota; kingdom Metazoa; phylum Chordata; class Aves; order Procellariiformes; family Procellariidae; genus Fulmarus; species Fulmarus glacialis. The sequence continues at coordinate 42,071 of NW_009213453.1, read as the reverse complement.
TGGCACCACAGGGCTGGTGAGTCAGACTTGGCCTGCTCGTCCAAGCTGACCTGAAAAATATTCTTGTTTCAGACCAATCCTTAGTCTTTTGGGTTTGTTTCACAGGGGAGTAGCATCATAATTACATACAGATTGCACCCTGTGGATGAGAGATCAGGATATCGATGCACGACCAATAGAAGTACAAATCTAGCTATACTTAATTTAGAGCCATATTCCTTGCAACTGCCAATAATTAAGATTTTCTACATTGAACCCCATTCAAAGAGTCACCTCCTCCTACTCCTTCTGCGAGACCCTCCAAGAAGGGCTTAACAAATATTTGATGGGAAACAAAATCCTTCAGCCAAACATCTTGATAAAACAGATTTTTCCTCTGCAAAAAAAAATCTATGCTTCTATGCAGGATCCCACAGGTGCTAGTGCAAACTCAGCTCTGGGTCTACCAAGTGAAGACAGCTCTTGGTAACTCATACGTTTATATAAAAAATATGTATCAGTATGGCCTACATAGAAATGGATGTTGAAGTGCTCAGTTGCAATCTCCTCAGGTTACTATTCCACACACCAGGTCTGTGGCCCAGATATTCCTTATTTCACCTCCTCGGTGACTTAACTTTTCTCTCTAGATCAAGGATGGCAGAGCTGTCCTTTGCCCTGCCTCCAGTCATACCACATCTGAAGTGCAGGATACACATCATTCACAGACATTCACAGAAGCTCAAGACTGAAATGACAGCCAGCATTGAACAAACCCTCTGTTGGCCCCTTCTACATGAAGCCTTAAGCATACATTTCTGCTGCTTTGCTATAATAGATAAAGAGCCATTCCTTTTCTGCTATTTTTCTAGCACAGCAATAGAAACATTGATCCCCACCATTGGCTTCTTTCCTATGAATGATCAGTTATCCTTTGGTGTTAAACAAACTGCAATTACGCATTCTAAACCACCAGAGAATCCCAATGGTCAAGGTACCTTCTGATCTCTTACCTCCTGATCCCTTACCTCTTATTCCCATTAGTATTCCCATCTGCATGGCCTTGTGCATGCCACATCTTTCCAGCAAAAGAAAGGCAGTCTCCACCCCTCTGTCCTTCTCTGCTCATATTCACCTCCTGCCCCAAGGAACAGCAAAGTTCTTTCTGAAGCCAGACAGTTCTTAAGAGGAACTGGAGCAGATGGAAAAAGAGACAGGGTGGGGCTACTGCAGTAACTCAGTAATATTGGCTCTCCTTAATCTGGAAACAAGCCCACAGTATGGCCATGGCACTGGAGTCATCACTTGGAAGACGTGACCCTAACCAGCCCAGGACCTTGGCAGCCCAGTGATGACACAGACAGTCAGAACCCAGGCAAACAATGAGTAGGAACAAAAAGACGACTGTTGCCTTTGGCAGAGCCCATCAGACATCCTTGCAGCAGCCCTTGGGTGCTGCCATCTTGCTGCATATTGGAAACTGTGTTAGGAGCATAGGATGCACTGTTCTCAGTATGGTCTGTATTGGAACTTACAACCAATGAGCTGAGGCCAAGGGGACATTCACATCCTTTGCTTTGCATATGAACCAGCTTTACATGTAGAGGTGAAACAAGGTTAGTGAGGAAAGGAACACAAACCTCTCATTTTGCCCTCAGGATCCACCACTGGTCCTTCCTCTCGGAAGTCAGACATTTCATTCCTTTTTTGGTTTGTTTTAGGTTTTTTTGTTGTTGTTGTCGTCCCCCTCCCCCC
>NW_009213453.1:0-40306 GCF_000690835.1 Fulmarus glacialis | reverse complement strand
CCCCGCCAATCCCTTGCTGCAACATCTGTGATATTTACTGCAGCAGGAAATGTCACATGTCTTCTGTCTTCGTCTGGCTGTTTGGGAGCTTTGGAACTGATGGTCCATTACCACTTTCTTATGGGGTATTTATTTTCTTATGAACATTTTGTACCTTCACAGATGGGACTGAACCACTTACCTCTATCAATAAATCACAGTAGCTAAAGCCCTGGTTTACTGCCAGGCTGGACCAACTGTGGAAATTAGCAAGCATGCTGAAGACAAAAGGTTTGAACCAGGGATATATTTAGCTGTCCATATTTAAAGAAGGATTGGAAATAAAGGGAGAGTTTAGAACGTATCTAGGTAAAAATAGCAGTATGGAAGCAGGACAGCTGCTAGTCTCTGTGAGCAGGACCCAACTTCATATGTCTTGGCTCTTTACTCCACTGATCTGCTCAGCAGATTTTGGAGTCAAGATTTGCTCAGCCTTCCTAGGACTGTCTCTCTCCCTCTCCCTCTACCACACCCCAGCTGCCCTGCTCTCCAGTGCTGCAGGCTGAGTCCTGTTCATGACCCAGTGACGAACTTCAGCCCTGAGCATAGCTGAATAAAGAAATCTCTTTGCTGAAACACTGAGGAATACTGGTGTGTCACTCTTCAATGATGCTCTGAAGGAAATAGTGCTTGTTTTAGAAATGCTAAAACAAAAGGGTTTATGGATACTGAGGGGGTTTTGTTAGTTTGATTCTGGCAGAAGCAGCTTTTTGATCCATTTATCAAGCTGCCTGCAGCTCCCATTTCAAGGCTGATGAAGCTGTAATAAACAGTGAGCCAAAAAAAAAAGTCCTTTGAAAGGTGTATCCAGAGCAGTTTAATAAATAAAAGAAAGTTGGGAAAAAGAAGAAAAATCATCAGTGCAACTTTTGGCTTTCCTCTTCTGTTCATTTTATAGCATAAATTTAAATAAATGAACGAAGCAGGTTGGTGGAATCACTCTTTCGTTCTCAAATTCATTCTCTAAATAGTCCTGCCTGTGAATTCATCTTTCTACAATGGCTCATGTCTTGCCAGCTACCCTCCAAATTGCTACTTTGAAATTTATAAACAAATCCATCAGGCTCTGCAGACCCCCAGAGCATCTTTGAAAAAGTATATGCATTCCTGATTGATAAAAACTCTTTATGGAAACTCCAGTGCAATAAACCTCAACACAGCTAAGCACCTGGATGCCAGCTAGCTCAGGTGACTTTCTGGCCAGGCATCTCAAACATTATACTGTTCCCTTCCCACTGCCCATACAGAGAAGACCTTGGAGTTTGCCCCAAGCTTTTGTCTTCCATAGAGGAGACATTGCTCCCAGACAGCTCCCTGGAGGTCTCAGTCCTGTATCAGCATTCAGTTGTTCCTCTGGGTGCAAGGGCAGCCTTTGCTCATGCTGGGATTAAGTAAGTGCCATTTACCATGTTGTCTTTTCCATTTGGATTCACGGATATCTGGCAAGCTGGGAGACATCTCCAGTCCCTTGATGGGTATTTTGTGCCATTGATCTCTGGGGCATAGCGATGAAGTTACTGCATTTATTTCCAGTGCATTTTGGTTATCAAGGCCTGATAGACATTCAGACTGGATGTCCAGGCATGATTTTCAACACTCTTCTTCCAGAAGCTGTCACCATGTTTCATTAAATTGCAGGAACTCTTCTTTGAGTCTGATTCTCACTTCAGCTGATTTGGGTTAAGGCTTATGGACTTCAGCAGATAGCATTAAGATCCTGTTAGCAATAGAGAATACAAAGAGGGAATTGTAGACAGAAGAAAGCATTGAAAGATGAGAAGTGTGAAAGAATCAGAGAGAAGCGGGGGGAAAAATGATAAGTCCAGAGGAACAAAGACAGGAACTGAAAAGGAAAGGGGGAAAAAAAAAGGAAAATGAATAAAGAATTGGAATGAGAATAAAGATGAAAGAAGAGAGGATAAGGGGAAGGGGAAGGAAAGGGGAAGGGAGGAAAAAGGCCTATACTGTTTTTCACTAATGCTTCACCAGATGAAAATGGTATCAACAATAACAGAACCTCTGAGCTCAGAACAATAGGTGAAATAATTCAAACACCACTTTCAGATTAAAAAACAGTGAAGGGAGTTTGATTTCTTTCCCAGTTTTTCTTTTCCTTCTATATATATAGAAAATAACCTCATCTACTTACTCACATTCTGTGGCTCATCACCACAAAAATATAAATAAAAGAATGAAACCACCCTTCAGTGCAGACAGAAAATGAATCAAAGGCCTCAGTGCTTTCTCATTGTTGCAGCTGGGTCCTGTCTTCACATTTATTTATTTTTAAATTTTCCCTCCCTCCTTGCACTCTAGAGACCATATCCCATAAAATGCCGGGTTATCAAGTTAACTGTGAATAATTCATGAGATAATTATAAAACATTTACACCAGAACATTATTATCTTGCAACTAAAAAAAACCCAAATACTTAATGTCCTCCAACACTGATGGCAAACCTCTTGTGACTGCAATGTTCTTTATCGCTAAAATTAAATTAAATTAATCTTCAGTACTGGTTTTGTGCCTTCTAGCACAGAATCACAGAAAAAACATCCTCAGATAATATGGAAACACAAAAATACATACTTTTTTATATATGTGTGTGTGTTTACGCACATACATATAGATAGGATTCTGACACATGCCCACAGAGGAGATTCAATTTCAGTCTTTCTCCCGCAAACAGACTCTGAGGCATAAAGGACATAAGTTTTATGCTCAAGGGATGGATTCAGTGCGTGCTGATGGGTTGTCATCATCCACACACGCAGGCAGACGTGCACACAGCTATAGGTGCAGCTATCTACCTAGACTGCAGAGACAGAGCTGTGCATGTAGCGAGGAGTAGTTGTGACTCATGGAGAGACTGTCTCTCACAAGTGCAAACGTAAGCATGTAGGGAGAAGACACATACAGACGTGCAGCACTCTGCACCGTACGCTGAGGGAGTGAGGTAGGATACAAGGTTTTCCTCCTTATATCCTTCTACTGCAAAGGGTATATTTTCTCCCTTCATCCAGAAGGGGATCTTTGGTCAGATTCTGTTCCCATTACTACAGCCTAGAGCTTACTTTGAAATGAATATAATAATAAATTTCAGGTTTACATCGGTGTCACCGAGATCAGATTTGGTCTTGTATATACATCCAAAATTCAGACTGCCAAATGTGGCTACAAAGGGAAGCATCTCTGATAATGCACATCTCTGGTACAACAGGCATGGCTGGGCATTAGGACTTCTGCAGCCTGGATAACAGCTGCTCTGTCACCTTCCTTCTGGACATGAGGCCAGAGGAGCATCTGGAAAAATTCTCAAGGCCATGCCTTCACTATGTGCTGATGAACCCTGGTTGCCACAATACTCCTGAGGGTTTAATGGGTATATACAGAAGAACCTCAAAAAGGTTCTTGCTTAGTTTACAAAAACTGCTAGACTGTAGCTAGAGAGACACAGGTTTTTCAACAATGACTTCTCCTCTCCCTCAGGAAGACAGGATAATGGAGCACCACTAAAACATAACCCCACGAGACAACCAACTTTGTAAACGTGGACTGCCACAGAGAGCCAGCAAACCTTGGGCTAGCACGGCTAACGTTTAGCTACAGCCTCTGGGGTAACCCAGGGTAGAAGAAACCCCTTCAGGGCAAATGCAGGAAAGAAAAAAACTTGTTCCATTTTCCCCCTCCTTCCCTCTTTGAATATATTGGTCCTCATAGAAAACTATCTGGTTTGCACCCAGACCAGTTTACTGCTTTTCTGCATGGAAGAGAAGGCCAAGGGATCCTCTTCCTCCCAGGAGCTAGTAAAAGGCCACATTAGGCAAGGCAACAGCCACATCTGCCTTACAGCCAAGAGCAGCCACCCCCGCCCTGCGAGGGCTGGAAGCACGCTGCACATCCCGAACCGGTGAACACGTCCCAGGAGATTTGGCACTAAGCTCATGGTAAATAAAACTACCCAGAGCCTGAGGCATTACAGTTTGATTAACCACACGCACCTTTGTAGAAGGATTAGGAGGACTCTATCATTGTGATGTTTGAATCCTAATTGAAAACCAGGAATCTGGCCCCAGTCCCTCCCACACACGCTGTGCTGGTCTGGGATCTGGGAAGGGAGATGTGTGTATCTGTGAGCATCTGCTTTGGGGCAACAAGGGGGATCACAGCTCCAAAGAACCATATTTACCTTCCTGATGTGATTGCATATCAGCCCAGCAAATGTCATGGGATTGTACAAGGCCGATGGACACAGTGGGCATTAAATTTTGAATTTCAATCATCTATGCAGAGCCCATTTAGAAATCTGTCTTCTGTATGCAAGTGTCAACAAACACTCATGAAATTTCATCTCTGCATCAATTTGCAAAATAGGAAAAATGCTTTGTGAACACCAATATAGTCCTGTGCATACAGCTGCCAACAGTTGCCCTCTGGGGTGATTCTTGTAATTTGCTATGTTTGTCTCAGCAAGATGTCATTTATCATTAAGACTATCATCAATAAATGAGCTGAGGATGAACCCCTAAGAAGGTCTATTATCTTTAACCCTGAAGCACACCAGAGTCCTGTTTCAGGTATTCTCTGGGTACCTAACTCAGCTACACTGCAAGGGGATCTACAGTCAAGAGAGTGGTAAGCAGTTTGGATTACCAGACTCTCATGCCATATACTGTCCATGGAGGGAAGCAGTCCCAACACCTAACTTTGAGCCCATCAGTGGCTCTCTAAATGCTGAAAAGTCCTATTCCTGAGCATTCAACCTCAGTGCTGATGTTACAGTGCAGTGCTGGCATTAGGAAAGCAATGGTTATTACTACTATCTATGTGATCCTGCAGCTAAAGACCACAAATCATGGTGCTAGATGTTGCTCATGTCCCCCTCAAATATCTAGCTATAGCATAGCCTCTTCCTCAAAGGAATTACTGTCTCAGAGAAAAGTTCATCGTCAGCAGGTAAAGACAGATGGGGACCATGAGATGATGAGACAGTCTTCACTGGTATTGTAGAATCTCAATGTACCAATACCTTAACTAGTGTTAACCAGCTAATTACAGATGCTAAAGAGGTAACACCCCTTCAGCTGATTCTTCATAACCACCTGGGCACATCACCCACACGTGATTGCAAAAAGAGCTCTAGTTTAATGCACCAGACAATGGCAGTACAAGGGGATGTGTTTTAGCTCACGCATTTGCTTGTGTTCTTCCTGAATGCCTCTTCCTAACATTTGAGATCATTTGAGTATGAAAGTTTCCCAGTGGAAAGAGCTGAAGACTGCAGCATTTATTTCTCTCTGTAAGGACAAAGGGAGGATCAAGTCCAAGTTGTTTCTCCTCAAATCATGGATCAATTGAGCAACTCTGATGATGTCACTATCCCTGGCACTGGGACCTAATTCAAAATTACCTCAAATCTGAAAGACTGACTTTCACCGTCAGCATTTAATGTCTGTTGTATCTTTCTTTTCCCAGCAGAGGAAAAAAAAGAGAGATAAAGAGAGAGAGAGAAGAAGATGGTTCAGATTCAACTGCAATTTAGCATTCATTTGCATTTTTAAATTAGTTAAGCTATGGACCATTGCAAAGCAATGACAGAGAATTTTTGTAATAATTAGTCTGCTGGGAGTGTAGAAATGGTTATATAGGCAGGTTGCACCGAAAGAGGAAACAATACCCAAATGCTTAAACTGGGATTTGCACAGGCAAATTTACTCTCACTCATATGGGGCCAGATCCAGCTCACCAGACACAGATACAGTTCAGACAACTTCATCTGCACTAGACGCTGACTATAGTCAGTGGAGAGAAAGGGATGTTTTTAGACTGTGATTCATCTTAACCTAAAGTAAAAATCTAAATCAGGCCAGATGATTAGATACTTGAAGTGACTGTTGTTGTTTTCAGTATAATCTTAAATTCTGCAGTCTCTTCATATGTGTGAATCTCTCCTCGGTGGGCTCCACACATCTTACCCTTCTCCCTTCCTTCTGCAGTTCCTACCACAATTCTTTTAGTGCCTGTAATGAGATGCATCCCTCTCCTGACTCCAGTGGAAAGTCATCATTGCTTCAGATCTGACATTAAGTGCTCAGGGAAGGAGAAAGTGGGGGGTCAGGGTGGGAATGAACTACAGAGCCCCCAGTTTTGCCACAGGGACCCACCTTCCCTCAGCTCATATGGGGGGATACAATAGCACTTCACCGTACAGTGTAAGTTGCTGCATGTTCAGCAATCTGACTTGAACTCACTGATTTTGCAATGCACCTCATGTTTGTTGTCTGAGATGGGTGAATATTATAATGTCTCCTTCCTTGGATGGCAGAACATGGCAGCACTAATGCTCACTTTGCTCAGCAATGGGAAGAGACCACTCATGACTAAGCACTACTTTAGAAACACTGCACACTTGACCATCTTGAAAGCAACAGTCCATCACCCATTAGATGCCCTCTCTCTTGCATCATTTTGGATTTGTTGTCCTTTGCTTGCCCTGCTCCAAAAGCTGACATCTGTTTCTCAGTGTGACTGCTACTTTTTGCTTAAGCTTTCCCTCTGGGTGAACTGAAGCACAAGGAACATTCAGTGAATTTCCTGAAGTCCAAATCCTTCACCTGATCTGAAACATCAACCCTCAGTACATTTGTGTTTATCCAGCTTCATCACTGCTTTGTCCAAAAATGTGAACACATTCTCTTCCAAAGCAGCAACAGTCAGTCCCAGCAACTCACCATCAGAAATACTATGTACCTGGCATGGTCCTGTAACATTCTCAGTAAGGACAAAAAGTGAAATGATAAGGAGAGTGGAACCTTTCTCTGACCCCTACATCGGCTAAAATATTTCTGATATTTCATTACAAGTAGCATTTGCAACTGTCCATATTCATCAGATGTAATGAAAACTGAAGCCAAAATCACCAAATACATAAAACCCAAACACTTGAAGTTAGACATCACTAATGTACCTATTAACCCCACTGGGATCAACAATTCAAAGAACTTATGCACTGAACTGTTGTCTGAACCCATGTTACAGAAAATTGCATGCACATCCAGGGTAATTATAAAGGAACAACAGGCTTAGGGCTGTGCCATGGAATGGTTTGCTATCTCTCAAGCATAGTACGGGATTACAGAGCATCAACATTTTACGGACACGTAATCCATAATGGTGTGTCATGAGGGTATGTAAAACCCAGCCATTTTTAAAAAGTTTTACTTCTTGTCTCCTTCCAAAGAGGTCCCTATGACTTGAAAATCATTCTACCTGCATCAAATGCATTAACTCTATGACCGCAAAATAGACACCTCATTATTCTGACAACAAAGTGAGTGCAACTGGATTTCCCTGAAGGAACCCAAACCTTTACGATTTTATTACCATGTCACTCTGAGTTTTCATAGGTATTAATCACAAAGGTGCATTTTGTTTCAGCATGGACTTAAGTGACTTGATCTAAGCTATGTCTTTTGAGGACAAAATGGCAAGAAGAATGTGAAAGCTAAAATAAATAAATGGCTCTACTTATGTTACGGATGACAAGACTAAGATGTGCATTGTTCCACATTTGTTAGTCACTTGTTCAACTTTTGGGACTGGCATTTCTGGAATGTATTTATGCCTTCAAAGTTTCTGATATGTTGTCACCTCTTTGCCACATCAATGGGTCTCAGCTATGACAACTAGCACTGCCTTAGAAAGTTCAAGTTTCTTGCCCACTGACCCGTCATTTTGCTGCTAGTCACATGTCCAAAATAAGGCACAAATAAGCACTTCCTAGGATCCTCTGCGCATTTTCCCTCAGGATATCCTTGCTTTCTTCCTCTGGCAGAGGATAATTGTGGGGTTTGTGCTGGACAGCTGTGGTGTAGGCTCTGGAAGGGGTTTTTAGCTTCTGGTATAAAAGGGGCACAGGGAGCAAAGCTTCTGTCAATGCTGCTGAACTCTGGATGGGATTCTTCTCAACTGAGCTTAGGCAGCTGACCTGCAAGATGTCTTAGTTTCTGTTGTAGTCACTGGAGAGAGAAATACCTCCCAAGGACCATTTGTCTCAGCCTAAGATGGTTGTCCAAGAGAAATAGGATCCCTTTCTGAAAGTGTCATTCTCTTCCTACCAACTACAGAGCAAATCTACACACTTGTTTAGACTAGAAACCAACTTTTAGACAGTTACATTTAGACTAGGTGGAATACACTCAACACTCAAAACATCTTTGTATGTTTGCCTACGTACATAGGAGTAGATCCATTCTAGTTGCTTATTTCTGAGTCTTTTCATGAAAGCATCACCTTGGAAAGGACATTATTTTCAGACAGAACCATGTGATCCAGATTTAGACTAGGGAACTATCAGAAAACATCCGCAGCCCTATAAACATACGCTCCCAGCTAGTCCTATGATTACAATAGCATCTTCCCTGTGAGACAGCAGGTTGTGTAGAGACAACAGGGAAAAGAGACAGAAAGGAGATAGAAAAGGAGCATAGCTGTGTACCAGTTCCTTGGTGAGGACAGATCTGTATTATAACCTCCCTTTCTGAAAAACTGAATTTTAAGAAAGCTTTTTTTGAAACATCTCTAACCATCCAAAGTAGTTTTATGTGATATTTCTTTGTCAAACATCTCCTTTGGCTCCCAGCATGGTGCTGCAACCTGGCAGACAGGCGAATGGTGCGGGCCGATACCCAGTGCCCTCTGACATGTCTCTAGACCTTCACCTGCTGAGGCATCGTCATCTATGATTATGTTTGCTGGATATTTCCATATGTGTAACCAGCATTTCAGATACCCTGCTGTCCCATGAAGTACTTTTCCATTAAAATAAGATCCTGTAAAACCTATACCTTTAGACAACCCCCACTCTGAGAAAGCCCATGTCTCTGTATTTTACAAAATAAAGGCTTGAGTGTTCATTCTCCTGAGCCTAATGTTTCCACTGTGTTATCTGTGTTATCTCTGATTGGCTTGGAAACACAGCTCACCCTGAGGCCAGCTATTAACATCTTTCAGCATAACAACAGCTTTTATTGTCCCACTATTTCACATGCATCCTGTCAAGACACGCAGATGAATGAGTTACCAGAGGGTAAGTTTGGGTATAAATTTACAAGGCCTCTACTCCATCATAATTGTCTGTATTCATATTCTCATTCTTCATGCTCAACCAGATGTGCTTGGAAGTGATTTGTTCTCAGGAAAAAATGGGGTTGGTTGCTTTGCATCTGCTCTGTAGAAACAAAGAAAACGGTGTCCTGGGGCTTCTTGTGGAGAAGTTGACATCCTGGGAGGTCACCCACTAGCCTTCTCTGTTACTTCCTTCTGTGGCCCCCATCGTGCCTATTCCACGACATTAAAAAATGTTTAGTGAAAATATGAAGCCAGCTATTTAGTTTGGAAGACAATTTTAATCCAAGCAGCTGAAGTATTTCAGTTGGAAGGAAGTATATTATCAGGGAGAAAATACCGAATGGGGTTTTCTACACTAAAATTCTGCATATATGAGCAACCATCCATAAAGGATGTGCAGTTTACATCACCAGAAGACTCTTCTCCAAGCTCAGCTATAATATTTCTCCAGAGGCACAACCCAAGAACATTTGACTATCTGCATTTTTGCATGTGCCTCAAAGCTTTTGTTAGCATGACTATGATGGCTAGTGGGTACGATTTGCTGACATTCCCAGCTGACAGCCAGGCCAGAAAAATCTCATAGTTTATACATGCTCTCTGATTCTTTTTATTATTTAGTGGATTGACTAAGAATCCCTTAATGGCTCCAATGACTGTTGTGTTTTCAGTGAGTCAGCAAATGATTGAAAACACTAAATACTCATTATAACTAATAAATGGCAATACAATAATAGGCAGGCAAATATTAGAGAAGTTCTCACCCAACCAAGGGAAGCCAAATATAATAAAGATCATCTTCAGAGAAATACGCCATGAAGGACATCCATCTCTGTAAATGAGTTCAGTGCACCCTTCTAACCCGTGGTGCTATTTCATCCGAATGAGAACAATGCTAAAAAAGTTCCCTAAGTCCAGCCTGTACACACACTTAACTTAGTGTTATGTGAATATACTGACTTTAGTCATCTTCAGCTTACACCAGTAGTGTCACTTATTTTATTCTTTCTGACTACTTATCCATTCCACCAATGCTGGAATTGCTCTATAATAATTTGTGAATGCCATATGATGTCCTAATTATTGCAGTGCTTGTTGTATTCATATGTTAGATAATTGAAATGTGGGGAGAGAAGCAACAAGGAGAGTCAGGCATTCTGAGGAAAAGGTTTGCTCAATGTATGCCACTTAATGCAAACAATTCCAGGATACTAAGAGCCACATCCGGAAATGAAAAAAGCTGGGCATCAAAATACACCCAAAACCATCTGCCTGGGGTCTTACATCCCCATTGTAGAAATGTGACTGGGGTTAGATTTTGTTTGTCTTTTAGCTTCCATCTCCCTGTGGCTAGAGAAGATGACAATAGTTTATAGAAGTAGAAAAACATAATGTTATTCAAGACTGTGACATTGTTACTCTAATTTGCAAAAAGAGAGGAGGAGCAGATTCAAGGATGAATCAAAACCCTTGGGCTGGATTCCCTTTCTGGCTTATAGTGACATAAATAACATGCAGGAGTGGAAAAGTCCATATTAACAAGAGAATTAAAATGCACTAATCAATTTGCATTGCTGAAGTAGTGCATAATCATAAAACTGGCTTCTCCTGAATTTCCTCTTTTATTCTCATTAACTGTCTTGGTCAAATTCTCTTCCTTGTTCAGATTTCACCAATAAAAACTGACTCAGCTAATGGCTTTAGAGTAACTATGCTTTTGCACCAGTGTAGAGTATAACGGGTTTTGCTCTAAAACCTAATGTGCCTGGTTCAGAATGATGCTGGAATTGTTCATGTTCAAGGACAGATTGGACAAGCAGCTGCAAGAGAAACCCATTGTGGCTTACTGAGAATCACATAAATCTTGGGAAATCCTGAGCTGAATATACTCAGAGAGTAGAAAATGTTATGGAGGAAAATTAAACATGCTTGCCCTATTCTTATTCTTCACCAGGTGTCTGCTTATGTCCCCTGCTGCACACCCATTACTGATGCTGTCAGGCTACTCTAAAGACTCAAAGGTACCCATTCCTCAATGGCTGATAATTTACAGACTCAGCTGCACCATGAACATCATCTACACATCACAAGTCTGATAAGAAGAGAGAAAATGGTGAAGATTATTTACCAGAAAGCAACTCTCTGCATTACTGCTAATGCCTTCAGCAGTAGAGACAAAACATTTTAAAAATTACAGACCTGGCCCTTGACAGAATGATTCTCAAAGTTTTTCTACAAACTCAGGTGTTTTGCAAGATGGACAGAATGAACCCCAGCGTGCCAAGTTCAGACATTTTATGGCAGAATGGGGAGGTGTTCCTACCGGAGCAAAACACCTAATTGACCCATAATCTATCAGAGCAACAATACAGAATAAAATTCCCAGTATAATTGGTTTATAAATCATTCTTGTGATACCAGGACCTAGCAATTTATTTTGAGTATTTGAGTGTCTATTCTGAGGAAACACATTGGTTTAGCTATATTTAAACTCCTTGGCTGCTGCTAGGAGAGGAAAGATGACAACTGTGCACAGTGATTTATTTCTCCACTTTACTTGGATTGTAAAGGTGTGAAGACACACCTTTGAAAAAGCAGTCTGTCCAGTGGCCAACAGGCACTGTGCAAGTGCTGTCCCTCCTGGCCCCAGCTTTCTGCCGTGCTAGATTTCCACTCAGAACAGCTGGTGATGGGCGGTTACCTTCATCCTCTCCGTGATGCCTGTCATAATGTGCTAGCTTTAACTGCTCTTTGAAGACCATTTTGCCAACAGAAGTTTATCAGAGTCAGTGCCCCACACAGGGAGTCCATACAATAACAAATTCACTCATACATGTATATAGTGTTTCTCAGGTCATGTACCATCCCTGTCCCTTACATTCATAATTCCTCGACATTATATGAATGTTAACACATGCGTTTAGCTGCACAGTGGGCACAGGGCATCATCAGGGCCAGGAGGGATGGTTGCTCCTTACTGTCCTGGTTTGTGAAGCACGGCCTTCACTCCCTAGCACAAGGAGCAGAAGTGGTTTCTGGGAGCAGCTTCTGGAGAAAGTCCTCAAAATTAGCAGCCTTCACAGGACCATGGAGTGGGATAAAGGCCAGACCTGAACAGGGGGTGAGGTCAATAATCATGTGTGAAAGTATTTTATGGCAGTTTTGTCTGAGCAGAGGCTGAACAGATAGGAAAAAAAAAAAAAATGATACTCCCATCCTCCATGGAAGAAATAGGGGTCATCTGCCAACCCTTTCCCACAAGTGAGTGGCCAGGACAGAGAGCATGGCTGGCAATTTCCTTTTCCTGACACTTATTTCCACTTTCATCCCTCCAGAAAGCAATAGCAGGGACATCACTGGATTTCTGCAGCTGTTCATGTCTCACTCTGTGCCAGAACAGTGACCTCCGTGACAGCAGACAGGAAGCAATACAGTAATATCCTCCCTGTGCCATGGATTTACAGGTACAAACTATCTTCTTCTGTGACCAGCTTTTCATTAACAGAACAGCACAAAGAGAATAGCTGAGGGTCAGGAAGCGCCATGTGCACATCCAAAGCAGAGGGACCTAGTTCATTTAATTCTAATGAGAGATGCTCCTAACATACAATGAGGCACTAAAGTCTGTTAAAAGGGAAAAAGAGGGAAAGGTAAAATTTTGCACCATGCTGTTCTGCTAAGTTATGAAAGAAAATCTGGAAACTGGGCTCTGATTGCAAATTTGATCATAGAAACATGGCTCTAGGAAAAAAAACAAAACAAAACAAAACAAAACAAAAACCAGGAATTAAAGATACTTCTCCCCTTGCTTTCCAAAAGTACAAAGTAGCCAGGCAAAGAGATTCAAAACAGCAATGGATCTAGCCCCAGCACTGGAGCCCCAGCATGACCATTTGACTGAGCAGACAGACAATATTTCACTGCATATGTGCCTTCTCCAGACAGAAGTCCCAGTGAAACGGAGATTCCTCACATACTGACTACAAGATCAGAAGACAATATCAGAAGATATTTAGCATGCAGACACACTGGCATATACACTCCTGCCCGATTGCTTCAGCACATACCATTTATCTCTTCCAGAGCACAAGCTATAAACAGAGTAATGCCTACAGTTGCCATACTACTGAGGAATGCATCACCACACATTTCCCTTGAAAAGCATTGAGGAGCACCTCCAATTTAAAAAAAAATTTTCTTTTCTTCTAAGTCATCTGTTTTCTTGATTTACATTTTATCTCAACAGCCATGAAAGTATCTGAATAAACCCTCGTGGAAATCAACATTTCTGTTTAGTTATGTGCAACATGCAGTTTCTACAATCTCCTATACCTTCACCCAAAAAGATGGGTTGCACTGAACACTGGATCTTCTTGTTTCACAATAGAGTACGTTCCTGAAGTTCCACTTCCAGCCCACCGAAGAATTTCAGCTAGCCTCTTGCTCAATGGAAAGAGACTGGGGTAACTCAGCACAGCAATCATCATACACTGTGAAGGCCATTGCCTTCTCCTCTGGCTGTAGCATATGGAGCTGGTTTTAATTTCAAAATCTTCTATTTGGTTCATCTCCTGGACACTTAGGAGACCACCAGCTGGTCCCTGCAGCATAAAGACTACTTAAATAAGAATGAGATATTGTTCTTATGTAGCCCGTTAGCTACACATGGGTAAGCAAAGGCAGGAAGGGCCTGGGGAAGATACTTAAAGAAGGAACTTAAGCTGAAATCCTCAAGTATATCCTAGTGCTTTCAGTAAGTAAGGCACCTCATGAGTATCAGTTTTATATGATCTGGAGAAAGGTTTTTGATTTTCAAACACTGGTGCAAAATTAATCTCTCCAGGCTAAGCTTTGATCTGAACTAAAATCATGGAGAACTGGTGAGTAGCAAGGATCTATGTGATCTGGTTAATCAGAACTGATTAATTATTGTTGCCCCGTTTGGACAGTGCTGTCTAGAACTGTATTTTTAAAGCACATGATCTTGATGGTATATCTCTTTGATTAGCCCTTCAAAAGAATGTTCATGTAAGTTGGAGCTACAGCAGCTCTGCTGAAGTATTCTGATGACATAATGGCTTGTTATAAATATAATTTGCCCAAGTGAAACAAGTCCAGCTATTTAGAGTAGGTCAGAGCGTCAAGTTGCTGTGCCCTCTCTAACGTAATTTTTACCATCTCTTAGGTCGGAGACATCCTGTTTAAATGCAAAAGCACTTTGTAATTGCAATTTGCAAAACAATGGAGAAATATGCACAACATGGTTTGCTGATAAAGCACAATTTTGCCAGAGCAGGACATTGTTTAAAGGTTTGCCCCGGGGGCACCAGCTGTTTTCTCAAGTACTGCTGAATGACAGAAGAAGATACATTTACATGCAGTACAAGGAAAGGCCAAGAATAAAACCTGGAAACATTTTACTTGTAAATAACAGCACAAATACAAGAAATCTGTGAGTCCACAGATAGGATACTGATGATAGAGACACATTCACCATCATACATGTTACTTTGTCAAGAAGGGAAAGCTTCAGGAGGAGGGTATGAGACAGCAGTTATTACATCCTTTATCAATATACAACAACCAAAGATGCTGATGTTCAGTACTTACCTTTTTATCTATTATTTCCTATGACTTTTTCCTCCTAATATTGCAAACAGCAACAGCTTTTTGCAACATTGTGAATGATGTTTAATACTTAGATTAAATGAGAGCTGGGGGCAGAGAAGTATTAAATGTACAGATGATACTGTTTTAACAGACTGCTGGCCTTTGTCATAAGTAAGCTATCAAACTTAGACCAAACAAAATCCATCAGGAGAACAGCAGCTTTGCCAGCAGCTGTTACGAAGGGAATAGGGAATAATTTTAAGTCAAGGCCAATAACTTCTATTGGGATTAGACAAATTCACAGATGGTGGAACCACAAGTGGCTATGAAAAACAAGGTCCACAGGCAACCACTCACAATGTCTTTAACCAGAAAGGGAGGGTGAGCAGAAAGCAAGCCACCTGGACTTGTTTCTTTGCTTGGCCTCCAAGGTGTAGCTGTTGTGGAAAGGAGGTAGCAGAAATGGAAAGCAAGGCATGACAGCATATTAGCTACAAGCAGTATGTTGGACCCTCTTCTCCCATACCCCTCAAATCTGTGGTGCTGATGCATGCCATCATAGATCTGAGGGCAAGGAGCCAGCAACTCAAAAGACAGCGGAAAAAAGATGTACATACCAAGGGAGGCAGAAGACATGACCAGGAAAAGGGAGCAGCAATGACCTGAGCCAAAATAAACAGAGAACCACTTGCCTGAATGGACCTTTGGTCCAATACCGTTTCTGAGTTCTCATCACATCAGCCAGGTGTCCAGGAGAGACAATTCCTTGTACAACATCAGCAAATTAGTCCAGTCTCCAGTTGTGACTAATGCTTTGTAGAAAACTGTAAGGGAGAGAAAACACGAATGTAATCTGGCCAATTATGCACTGAGAATAGGGAAAACAAACAAACAAAAAGTCTCTGAACCTGCAAGTGCCAACACAAACCCAAAAGACTGATAAGCTTGTTTTCTTAATGTGGGGCTGTAGTACGGTAAGCACAGAGAATGGGAGTGATTCTTACGGCGGCTGCTTGCAGGAGCTCAATACATAGCACAGTGGTCACATCAAACATATATGTGAAAGTAGAGCCGCAGGGGTTTCAGCTCTTGGGTTTGTTTTCTCATTTTTTATCTGCAGTGAAGCTTGTGATGGCAGCCACATGGGAAGAGCCAATTACGTTTCTGCCAATGATTGCAGCATGACCTGTGAAATACTGTATCCCTTCAGTACCTCATCTCAAGGACTCCAAAAGCCAGGTCAGAGAGTCTGAGGCTGAACACACTGAGGAAAACCTGTGTGCACTGAGTCACAGGAGAAGACTACCACCTATCTCAAGGATTGGAAAAACCCCAACCTATTTTATTATCTCAGTTTGTTCACTTGAGCACTATTTAGCCTACCGCACTGTGCAGGGGAAGCACAAACATATCAGAAGGACTGCTGCAGTGGAGCTGAGCATCAGTGCAAGCAGTAACAGGGACTGATTCAAAACGCCAGCTTTGAGACCTGCTGTTACAAGGCACAGCTCTGGGGGTGAAACGAGAGACTTTAAAGAAGCATCTTCTTGCTGTTCCCGATGAAATAAAGCGTTATGCCCACTGAGACTCTCTCTGTGTTCTGCTGTTCAAGTACAATTATTACTCCACCCTCAGCAGTGCTTTCGTGCCTGTCTCTGATAAGACCAGGGGCTGCTTTGCCTGCTGCATCTGATCTTGCGTTGCCACACAACCCACGAGAACTGATCCTGCCAGACCTCAATGGGCCATAGACCACAGACCAGAACTAAAAAAAGCGAGTGCATTCCCCACCTCAGAGCAAAGGGAAAGCCTGGAGGGAAGAGATGCTGCCAGTTGTTTTCTACATTGATTCTTTTCACACTTTCCAATCACTCACTCCAAGCTCCGTAAATACCTGCAGGGTCAAAACACTGTCCTCGTGAGTTGAACTAGTGACCTTGATAAGTGACACAGCCAATATACGGTCCTTTCTTTGGAACAATTTTTTGCTCATTCCTTCAAGCAAAATCCGCCAGAACTGACTACTTCCAATTCATTTTTTTCCTTCCTCCTCTTCTTTATTTTATTTTATTTTATTTTGGTGTGTTGTCCCAGCCTCCCCCCTCAGAGATGTCTCCCTGGGGAAATTCATGTCCCTTGTACTTTTTACTCTGTACGCATAATAGAACATTATCTGCATAATTTATCTTTCACTACATGTTGTCTTCCTTCTGGCTAAGTGTTTTTCTAAAATAAATATATATCCTCATCATGTACACTGAGAAAAAGAGCCAACAAGCCTGCCTTATACGAGTACTCTATAATATCCAAAACCTGAACCACCAAGAATATGTTAGGTCAGTCCTTTAGGTCAAATGCAACTATGAAGCTGATCTTCCTCCTGTCTCTCTCTGTATTTTTCAGTGTTCCATTCTTTCTGTAGATCTAATGAAACCCCCACAAGGCTGAATCCAGATAAAATTTGGAATTGAAACGCAACCCACAAAGCAAGGAAATTCAATGAGATAAGACAAAAAAATCCTCTGCCTTTGATGCCTTTTATCACATCTCTGAATAGCAGGGTAGAAACAACAGCAGATCTATGGGACTGGGAAGGGTGGGAGCATTGGTCATGGACTAATTACCATGACCATAACATCCAGACCACATGTGGCAGAGATGGTGCTTCCATGGAGCATGCTTTCAAGAAGCACAACTGCCAGCTACTCCATATTACAGCTCACAGTATGCAGGGGAGCTGACAAAACATTTGACCATGTCTTGAAGTTAAATGTGCTAGGGCTTTTATGGTCCAGTCAACACAATCTTCAGCCAGCTTCTCTTACATTCTCTTGAGCATGAGGACAGCATAGTGCTTTGCTGATGCTGCTGGGATTTCCAGGTGTTTATAGCTATGAGCAAGAAAATTTGAGAGAAAAACATAACAAAACAGATTCTTTTCTATTGCAGCCTGAGGTTTCATAGCAAATCTGAATCACAGCATATTAGAGTGAAAACATGTCCTGAATACTGGGGGAGTTAAAAATGTTCCCTGTTCATTTATTTTACCATGTGACTACATCTATGCAATTAAAAGTTAATTTTATATTTCCATGTTTCTTCCCATTTTCCTTTGCCATGATGTCAAATGTACCCCTGCTTTTCTTCTTAGCATAACACTGTTATGGTTCCTGTTTTGTACCATCCTCCCCATTTACATCAGTTCACCAGCAAGTTCAGGGCCTAAGGTTAGAAGGTACTGGGTCTACCCCATGTGAGGACTGAGTTGTAAACTTGCAATAACAGGCAAATCCAAGAACAAGGTTTGGAGTTTTCTGTCAAACCCCTCACACTTCTACTTTCTACAGATATCTTTGGATGGGCTGAATTGTCCTTGGACATTCTAGATCTCTCCAAGGGCCATTTATGGGATCAATTCTGGTTCCTAAGCACAGGTGTTTGGTACCACTTCAGATAATTGAGGATGTCCCACCTGACTTCTGAATGTGCTGGGTCTCCAGAAAGCCCAATGTGGATGTCTCAGATACCCTTGGGAATCCATATTGGCATTAGAAGTGTAGGCACCTGAATCTCTCCCTAGATTCAGACCTGTCTTTGTGATGGCTATGGTTGCGTTGAGTGAATCTCAGGCCAGGGAGCTTTTTTTAGAGGGTCACAGCAGCAGATTTGTACCAAACCAAGAGAATCTGACTAGATGCAGAGCTGAAAGCCCTCCAGATGCTCTTCTGTCCCATCCACAGTGCCCCCATTTATGCATTTTATAGTGTCCCCTTTCTGATTTCCTTAGACCAATTTACGTTTCTTAGGGGAAGAACCTGAATAAAGCAATGGGAAGTTAGCTTCATTAACTTACTACTAATCCCCTGGTGCACTGTCACAAGACTGGCAGCCTAGTTTAAGGAGCATCACTGTCAGGGGGTCCTTTTTTAATAGGATTCCCACAGTGCAATGAGAGGCAGCCCTTGTATCTAAGAAATGACAATATGGGAGGAGACACTCGATCTAAACAGATTAAATTTGGATTTTATTGAAGACCTTTAGAGCTAGGAACGTATGACCTGTTGGAGTCAGCTGCAAAGCCGCAAAAATAGGAAAAAAAAAAGTCTGTCTCCTCTTTTCTTTGATATTAATGCAAAGATCTGTTGTGAATTTTTATGTTTTAGGGAAAAGCTCAATCCAGACTCAAAAGCTGTGGAAAATTGACCTGTTTTCATTATAGGTTCTTTGAAAATCTCTGAGTCTTTGAGGCTCCTACCCAGGGAAGTGAACACAGAGAGACAAGCATGGAGGAGGGCTTGCACATGGCCACAGTGGGAAGGGGAAAAAGCGAGGAAGGTTTAACCCAAAACACACCAAAACTTTTCAAAGTTTCCTATCTACTCTCAACATCAGCTGTTCCTTACAAACCTTCCTCTGAAGTCAAAGGCCACAGTCAGGGACTTCCTCAGAAGAAAGAAGTTTCATGTCTGTCCTTGTTTTGCCATATCCACCATTCTCCCTTAATAACAAAAGTTTCTATTTCATGTGCTCATCAGAGCCAAGAAGACAGTATGAAACATGGTCATCTGCCACCAGGGCTACTATCAGGACTCAGACTTGGATTGCTCTTTCTCATCGTTTCTGTGGGTGTCTCATTATCACATTTATGTCAGTGGGATCCAACACAGGTGTCCTTCAGGCAGGTGAAGTCACACTGCTCTTTCTTCTTTCATTTTCTCTGTGTTTGGGTGATAGTCTGTTATCAGTAATGGGAAGAACTTGGCCCTATGCTGTATGAGTGCAGAGATAAGTCTGATAGCCCGGTTTTCCTTCAAAGCACGTGAAAGGATCTCCAAGAGGAAGTTACAATAGGAAAAAGTGAGAAAAAAGGTCATCTGGCTCCTATTTGCTCGACTGGAAGCACATGTCCAATATCAGTCTCTTAGGGGACAAAAATACCAGAAGCCCACCTCCAAGACCTCTAATTTCAAAGTCAGGGTCTGTGAGACCAGGTAATCATAGTGCGATGTAGATTCCCTGAGAACAACTATCAGCACCCACTCAAATGCCAACACTCAAAGCAATGACTAACGTAGGTATGGTCACCTTATCAGTACTAGCTGTCCTAGAGATTTAATGGTTTGAAGAACAAACCTGAGTTGTAATAAAACTTAATAACATCATTGAAAGACATCAGATCAGTCTAAATTGCCACAAGAAGAAAATAATTTTCCACCAATTTCTGTCTTAGTTAAAATCATCTTCGTACAAGTCCATGATGAGGATGGGAATATGTCATGAGTTGTAATTGAAGGTAACTGTTTTCTCTCCCTCAGCCTGTATCAGTAAAACCTCAGTTTCATCCAGTTTTGGGCACTGGACCTCAAAAAAAGTGGAACAATTGCAGAAATTCCAGAGGAGAGAAATGTGAACTGTCAAAGATCAAAGACCATGATCTATGAGGGAGCAATGAGGGAGCTGATGGTTCAGTTAGAGAAGAGAAAAACAATGGAGAGAGCATAAGAGCCATCAATTGTATAAAGGCTGTTGGAAAGAAAGGAAATAATCTGCTATGACCAGGATGGCTAGCACAAGAAACTGTGGGCTTAAGTGGCAGCAAGAGATATGAGGGTTCGACATCAGGAAAAGCTTCCTAACAGTGAGGGGAGTAGGGAGCTGGAGTGGATTTCCTGGGGCATGGTAGAGTCTCACTGTTGGAGGCTTTTAAAGAACAAACACCCATCAGAAATGATATATAGAGAGCTGATCCTTGCTAAAGGGAAAGGAAAATGGATAAAGAAACCTCTTAAAGCCCTTTCTCCTCTGATCCTATAAAACTACTAAAGAGACCCCAGCCCGTTCAAAATCCCAAGCACGTGGTCAAAGACAGCTATAACAAAGTCTCCTGCAGTGAAATTGCAGAGTCCTTATAAACTTCTCAACAAGCCAAAGGGCTGCCTAGAATAACCTGCAGCGTGTTATACCAAGGCAGCGAGTGAACCTCTGCCACTTTGAACTATGGACCAGCTTCTAGTAATACAATTAGTTTCACTGATACCTCCAAAACTACCTGCCTGGTGAAGGTTAAGTGCATCCTTCCTGAATCTAACTACAGCACCCTGTCCTGGGCCACTAAAAAGGCTCCTCTGCCAATGCAAAACTTTGCGGTATAGAAGTTTCTATATCTTGGAGTAGCTTCATAATCTAACACGCGAGGGAACTGTCCTGCCATTATCAGATAAGGACCCTAAATGAGAAGGGCAACATTCCCAAGGTCCACTGCCTGTGCCCCTTTGACTACTGCAGTATAAATATATTATTGTTTGTCAGACTGATCTTTCTCAGTCTGTTTCTTCATATCAGTGGTAGAGATAGGAGCTCTCTGGGGTCCTCTGAAAGTAATTACTTTCCTTTCTGTGTGGGGGAAGAGATTTCTTTTCATTCAAGGGTGCTGTTTTCTGCAGCCTTAATTTAGTCACTTTTATCGATATTATGAGAAATGTGGACTCTACTGTGAGTTGTGCCAAGCACATCTTGAGAGTAAACTTCTTGCAATTTCATTCTGCCACCTACAAAGGAGAAACAAGGTTTGCTTTATCTGCTTGCCAGAAGACAGGGGGTCCCCATGGAGTACTCCCTGAGGCTTCTTTGACCAGTCACTGTGTGCCACCCTTGGTTTGCCCACTTATACCGGCGTGAGCAGTTTTCTGCTTTGCAATGGTACTTAGCACCTGAAAGCCAATCTATGGTCATGTCAGGGTTCCAGAAACATCTGATAATATTCCTTTACAAGGGAGATGTTTTCCCCATGCCTGCTAGGGGAATTCACCTCTGTCTTGAAGTACAAAGTGCCATTTTTTTTTCTACAAGTGTTTCCTTGGAACTTGTCCTGTAAGAAGCCAGGGCCTGCCACACACCCTGAAGTGTTCGTGAGACCTCTGCCATGGAAGCAGGACAGCTGGTGATCCAGGTTTCGCCACTCAGTACATGAAAGGGAATGTTGCACAACAGAGTACCAGGAAGCCAGTGGCTCTAAATATTTACATAGTTGTAAATATTTATTAAATATTTATTAAATATTTACACTGTAAATATTTAATTCAACAGGACTCCATTTAAGGCCATAGACTTGCCACACTAATATTGGAATGAAATCTTTTCCTTTTTACTTTATTAAAAGCCTCAGGCAAGAGAGATCAAGTTTAACCTTAGCATCATTCTGTTTCAAACAGTGTATGGTAATGCTGAATGAGCTGGAAGGAGAGGTATTTATTTAATGTATTTATTTGTGTGGTATTACCAAATTTGAGGTCTAAAGACTTAAATCATACTCTTCACAGTACTCTGCATGCATTGGTTAATACAGATTTTGCTCTGGGAGGAAAAAGATATTGAGATATGCTAGATGGTGAAAGTAAATATTCTTGTGTGCAAAGCAGGGAGGGGGGGAATGAGGCAGAATGAGAGAGGAAAAGAAGAGAGAAATGAAATGATATATGCAAGGACACTCAAGAAACCTGTGTCACAGCAGGGAAACTGAATTCACATCTGTTCTGTTCCAGCTCAGCACCTTTTCTACAAGCAGCCTCCCTCATTGTGCTTCATTTGTGGTCAAAATCCCAAAGAGGGAAAAGAAGAAACAAGAAAAGGAAATACTGCAGGAACTTTAACCCCACTATTGAATACTTTTCATGGTGTCCAGGTAGTTAAGCTTAGTCTTCAATAATATATGACAGAAAGTAATGCAATTTAAATCAGGAGAGGCAGAGAGCAGGGTAGGGGAGATAGAGGCGAGTCCTGAAGCGCACAAACCAAAGGAGACAATATTGTAGGAAAAAAAGCTGTGGGCCATAATAACAGTTTTTCTTAACAGAACTTAACTAGGTTAGAGCGACCTCCGAGAGGTGCCAGAATTTTAACAGCCAAATTCTAATGTGAGGGATTATGGATATTTCTGTATAAATTGCCCTTGTTTTACATAGACCATTTTGCTGAGCACAATGTTAATTTTGCAGCTCCGCTGGAGCATCAGCTTATAAGAAGATAAACAGAAAATGATGCCTTTAGCAGCTGACGGATACCTTGGCTAAGAGGGATGATAAAACTGTTTACATGAAGATATTACAGGCATGAAGGGTGCACCAGCTTTTTAGCAGCACTGCTCTGAATGGGGTGAGGGAAGGTGGCAATAGATGGGAAATGACATATTTTCTTCACTCTGATTTTTACCCAACCCACAGCTATAACTAAGAGAAGACTTTTCTTCTTTAGCTGCATGTTCTTCTCTGAATTTCCTTTCTTGCATAATTCTGCAGCAAGAACTGTTGAGTGAATTTCCATCCCAGGTGAAATTTGGGGTGTGATCCATGGTGCTGACAGAGCAGGAAAGAGGAAATAGAAGAGAGCTGAGGCTTAACCCATTCTGGGAACATCAACCCAACTGCATTGGAGTGGCTGAAACAAAGGGAGCTCATAAGTGCCCATGTTTCCAGCCCCTGAATCTGTGGACTTCTTTACCGTTGTGTTTCATCCAGCCTCAGCAAAGATGATGAGGGTAGAGAAAAGGGAGAGAGGGGCATCAGGATCATGAGGTTCAAGCCAAGGTTAAGAACTCCCCCAAGTCTGATCTCAAGCCTGTGTCAGGACACGCGCTGTCTCCAGCTATGCCTAGGCTAGTCCTGCATTGAGGGATGTAACCACTTCTTAAGGGGCAGCAGAAGGGATAGGAAGGAAAAATTGGAGTCTGAAAGCAATCAGTGACTTCCCAAAGCACCACCCTCCACCACTCTGCAGCCATATCTCAACAGACTTAGGATACAGGCTGCATCAGCTGTGGCACAGGGGTGAGCGAGCAAGCAGGGCAGCTGCTTGAGACCAAGCACTGGGATGTGAAGACGGAGGAAGGAAGAGGTAATCATTTGTGCCTGGCGGGGTACATGTCCCCCTGCCTCTCTGGCCCAAGAGCTTACAAGCCCCAAGATCACCCAGCCACAAATTTTCTCCTTGACTAGTCAGCTCCACTTGGCCTAATTCCAGGTATTAATGACCTAAAAATGTGCATATTTAAGAATTAATCATAAGCAAAATATTTTCAATTTTCAACCATCTATTTTCCTCTTTTTATATCTGCCTCTCTTTATCTCCTTTTAAATGTGGAATAACTGACTAATACTAATTCCAATTAAAAGTAAACATTTTTTTTCCAAAGAAAAGTGTGGTAACCACACTTGAATAGCACCAATAGATTTACCTGCCCAAAATGACAGAGCTGAATTCAGTGGCTGGCAGCAAGGTAATATTAGCTCAGGTACAATCCCTCAGAATTCCACCTGGCCGCAGTCATAAATTGCTGCGTCCATTACAGCTTTGCCAATACCATTTCCATGCTGGCTGCACACCGGCTTTATTGTAGTATAATGCGCATTTCACAGGGGTGCAGGAGGAATGACAGAATGGGGTTAGGACGCCAGAAAAGCCACATTATTTTTTCATCCTAGGAGTTGCAAAAGGAGGTAGAAAAGAGAAGGGCAAAGACACCAAAGGCTCAGCTCTAGGCTGCTGCTGGAACTGAGTGAAGAGAAAGAAAGACAGAAAAGGGCTGTGCTCACTCATCCAAGGATAGGAAAGTTTTTCAGAGATTTCCCACTAGTCTTTCACTTATTATGCATCAAGGGCAGAGCTGTCTCCATTTTATTGCACTCTGTCATTCAGAGCTGGGCTAATCATTGCTGCTGAGAATGGAGAGAGCCAGTTGGGAATCTATCTTTTCAAGTGTCCCCCATGTTGGTTATATACGTGCCACTGCCCTGACTCCAGCTGTGTCTGGTGACTTTGGAAAAACTCTCTTTGCATACAAAGATCTAAAGGATACAGTGAAAAAAGACAGGTATATATGACAAAGGAACCAAAGGACAATTCTGCTATGTCCTGAGCTTGAGTTAAGGTATCTAGAAGCAACCTTGGCTCTGATCTCCTCAGCACAGTAACAACGTGTAATGAGCTCTGGGCAGACAGTGCCAGGCCAAGGAGGCCACCCAGTGCTACACAGCCCTATGAGGACACAGCAGGTTGGGTTGGAAGCAGCACAGCCACCTTCACTTCCCCCAAGCCCAGTTCAGCAAGGTCTGCTCTCGCCACTGCAGCTATTGAGACAGATCTGGGCATAAATTTTAGGGGTGGAATTTTTCAGACTGCTAGGGAAGTAAGATGGGTTAGAGGTGATGTCTTGGAAAATGTCAGGCCTGGAGCAGCCATCTCATATCTTTTGTCTACCCACGCAGCAATGTCAGAGGAGAGTCTGAGGCCATCATCCTCTCATCCTGACTTTTTCATGCAAGGAATAAAACCTCTTTTTAAAAATCTGCAGATTTATGTTTCCAAAGAAATAAGAGAAAAAAATACAGATGAGCTTCTTCAAAGGGAACAGCACACCTTAGGGTTTAATTCACAGGAGGATGTTATAATTGCACAGGGGTTGGTATCTGTGCCAGTCACTTGAGGGAGACAAAGAGCCACACTGAGTTTGCCTGGATTTCATATGGTCAGTCTTCAAGGTGGAAGAAAAGAGAATCATAAAAGCCTTATGGTCAGTGCAAGGTCTGGAGATATCTATTAGCTTCTGGAAGCAAAAGAATGAATAATGAGATGGAAAAATCTACAGGGAAATAGAGAATTAAACAGGACTTGAAAGATCTCATGAGGCATTTCAGAAAGACTACCAAATATGAGAGAACTAGTCAGCACAGCTTCAATGTTTGTTGTAGACAATGGCAAGGGTTGGGATATTTTGCCTGGAAGGATCTAAACTCACTGTAACATTTGGTGAGGGAAAGAAGGCCGGAAAACACAAAGGTCATTTCAATCAGCTCAGCGTGATCAAACACTCTGACACATCTGCTCAAAACATCTGTGGTGTTTAAACACCCGCTCCAGAGTCAAAATATTGGGAAACAGAAAATACCAATGTGCTGTGCACTAGAGACACCACAAGTAATTTCCTTGGTGAGTGCTGTGATCAGATCTGTGTCATAAACCCAACAGAAAATGGTAAAAAATGAACACAATTTCAAAAAGGATTGTAAGGATGATAGAGATTTTTCTCCGTGGAGAAAAGCTAGAAAGATGATGACTATTGAATAGAAATCGGAAAGATGAATGAGATGGTACAGCACAGGCGTGGTTACAAACATAAAATACCATATTTGGCACTTCTGCATTTTCACTGATATTTGAGAAAGCAATATGGGACAATCTGCACAATGAAAACAGAAATTGCTTAGAAGAACTATAAAGAAAACACTTTTAAGTGCTCAAGCAAAAATAACCACTGGAACTCTGTGCTGTGTGATACAACTGAAGCAACCAGCTATAGCCTTCTGTAACCTAAAAATGACATTTAATATAAGTGGCACACAGCATGATTTCTAGCATGAGGGACGCCAGAATATTTTTGTTTTTATTTTTTTATTTTGTTGGCTCATATTGCTTTTTTTTGACAAGTTTCCTTCCTCTCCATGAAGATGAAGCTCAGTTCGCTAACTCACAGCCACACAACAGATCTTTGTGGAAAGTTTAATCTGAAAGAGCTGAGCCACTTCCCAGCTCAGAGTTTTCCTCTGGAAACACCACACTCACACTCAGGACTACAGAGGGAGCCTCTCTCTTGCCATTGACCAGCTCCGCCACCTAAATTAGCTGGCTAACACCCTGTGCTGTGAATACTCCCAGAAAGAAGCGATCACATTAGAGGAACTTCATTCAGCCATTAAATTGGGATGTATCTACCTCTTTCTTAGGGGTCACAAATGAGACCAATTTACCATAAACCTCTAGGGATTCTGCAGTATCAAGGCAGAGGTAGGGAAATGTTTCAGCTCTCTGTAGAAATTTCTGGTCTGTTTATCTTTGCAGTTTCGAAGCACTTACGTGAACCAAAAATAGTTTAGCAGTTCAATAGAGGAAGACAGTCACTGTATCCATGCTGGACTGGACATGTGTGTGTTAGCTGCATCAATGACCATAATAATGTCCTTAGGTATAAATGCAGTATTCATGTGTTCTTCCAGTTGACATTTTAGTGTAGTTCTACATTAATAGAAGTACAACTGAAATATCAGTGCAGAATCCAGCTCAGTCTAATCCACTGAAGCTGAAGAAACACTGTGAAAGTCCTTCTGATAGTGTGGGTTGGAGCTGGGTCAAACAGACCTGTACATCAAAGGGTTAGCACCCAATTGCACTGTCCTCTCTGTTACTACAGTCAGTCAGTCCTTGAAATGATGACAAATTGGTTTGGAAATGCTCTGATGCACCTGGATGATTTTAGAAAAGTAAAGGCCTGGGGGATTCCTTTTTCAACTGAAATGGGAAATATATTTTTATAAAAACCAGTCATGCTACTTTTCTTTTGTTTCCATCACTGAGATGTCTTGGGTGACAATGAAAGCAAAACATGCACCGTCCTGGGGAGAGCCAGTATCCCACAGGCAAGCAATAACCAAACTTGTCTCCTGAGAGCTTAGTCAGTGGCTTCAGTGCAGAACTGTAGCCAGTTTTCATCCTTTCCTTAGCTAAGTCGATCCCCTCATTACCTGTGGATGGACTTGACCTTGGTTTAGACCATTTTCCAATCTCTCGGACAATCAAATAAGCAGAGATAAGCCATAGCCTTAAGAGTTTTCCCCATGGCTGGTTGGGATTAGCAGCTACAGAGGAAAGAGCAAGATGATAAATTCCATGTCTCACTCCTAGATGCTCTAAGAAAACATCCATTTCTTAGCTCTCACAGATCACCTTGTCCCTCAAGCAAATATACCATTTTCTTTCCTAACAGAGGCATGAGTTACTTTAGGCCAATACTGGGATCAATACCAGCAGCTCTGGGACTTCTAATACAACATTGACTGTATAACTGGGTTATTAGCCTAGTACTTTGTCTAAATCAAGGAACAGCTCCTAAACTTGAAAGTTAAATATCCTTCTGCACAGGTGATTCACAACAAAAGACCCAGCACTGGATGTTTCAGAGTTACTTCAAAGTTTATGAAGAGTAAACAACATCTGTTAACATTTGAATTCATTGGCTCTTATTTAGCCATATAAGACCAAAACACACTCTAGTACAGAGCTGGTTTCCTCTCAGAAGCTGTTCCTCTCCCTCTCTCCGCAGCTTTTCAAGTACTGGATTGAAAAAAACTGACTACAAAGTAGTATCAAATCCTGGGCTTGCCCCGACCCACATTATCAACTTGTTTCCACCTCTCCTGCAGAAGTGTAAAACCTTCTAACCTTCTCCTTTAGGAGAGTCACACTGGAGGAGGCGTGATTTATCTTTTTCTTCAGGAGAGACTCCTGAACGTTGAACAGGATTTATAACGATCCACTGATGCACTTACAAGGAGATGTCTCAAGGAAGGCAACAGAGACTCAGACCCCAATGAAGTCTCAAGGCAGAGCTCTGTGTTTTTAGCCACAAATTCTTCACATTCAGGTTTTCTGCTTTATTCACACTGGAGACAACTTCAGAGACTACCACTCATTCATCTTTCCCCACCCCTTAGTGATAATTCATTCAGGGGCTTTGACCAATGTTTAAAAAAAAAATCGCAGAATGGGAGCAGCACGAAGTCAGCTGTGACATGTGGTCCTTGGGGAGAGGTAGTCGGGGGCTGCCTGGAGAAGCTCTTTCAAGTTTGCTGAGTCTCTGAGCATAATGAGATACTGAAAAGAAGGATGGCAGTGCGAAGCCACAGGGCTCACTACAATCTGCTGAGCTTGGGAGGAGAAAGGGCATGTTCCTTCGCTGCCTTTATGGACACCATAAAGTGTGTCCATTCCTCCAGTGGTGATAAAGCATATGTCTGGAGTCCTACAGGGAGGTACTGTTTTCCCTCGTTGTTTCACTTTCAGCCTCTGCCCCAGAGTGTGACCAAACATGAAATACAATTTATCAAGAACAAGCTCCTTAGGTTGATCATCCTTCTAGATCTCACCTTTCTTTGCTTACTTGGACAAAATGCTTCCACATAGATGCCTTCACATAACTGATGGAGCTGAACCTCTTCTCTGCTCCTGTAGCGTCAAGTTAATAACGAACTGCACTCCCTCGCTAGGCAAAATAACCACCTCAGAAACTCTAATCAGACACATGAAAGCTCAAGAGGATAAAAACAGATGTATACAAGATACAGGCAATACGCATAATTTTGGCCACCCCTGAAGAAGGGACTCCTGACACAGACCCCTCCCCACCTGCCTGCAGGATCTCCATCTCCCCTGTTTGCCAGAGACAACAAGAGGAACCTGTGTTCAGCTGTTCCCTCTGTGCAGAGATTAATTCATTGACAAGGCTCCTAGGAATGTGCCAGCTCATTAATTACTGTAAGAACTGTGTCAGCAAGAAGTAGGCAAGGTGACTGCTGAAAATGGTCAGAGAGAACCATCTATTAGTGCTCGCTACCCTGGCAATTACATGCCAAAAACCAAACCAATAACACCTGGCAGATGTTTCTTAACTAGGAAATATCACAAATTGCACACTTTACTAATATAAAGCACTCATGCAAATCAGTGTTGGGGGAGCAGGCTACAAGGAAATTGGCCCCACAAGCTAGTCAGTCCTGTTCCAAGGATGAAATGATTCAGTTACTTCCTATGGGCACAATGGAGTCCTGGGAGTATAATGGGTCACCCGGAAGCGGGAGGTGGCATGGAAGAATCCCAACAGCTTTGACATGCCACTTTATTTGTGTTTCTATCTGGCTGGTGGGAGAGAATTCATCTTCAGTAGAAACTACTCCTGTTATTAACGGGCAGGGTTGCCAGAAGGTTGTCCCATAACAAACCCACTGGGACATGAGGCAGAGAGAGACCAGGCTCAACAGGCTGAGATCTCAAATGCAATGTCTGCTTACGCAAGCAACTACTTGACTCACAACCCTGTGCTGTCTACAAAGGCAGAGAGATGGCCATAGCCCCTTTCAGATCTCACAGCTGGTAATTCTGCCTGGTGCCTCCCTCAGAGAGGGAACGTGACTACCAGGAAGTCTCTGATTTGCTTTTAAAATTCATAATTCTTCTTGTAATGCCAACACTGGGATAATGCGCCTGGGATTAGACCTAGGAAATCCATCAAGGCCAATACTTAGTCACACTCAAGTGCTTTTATGCCACAGTTGCTATGAGAAGCGGCTTCAAAAACAGCCCCTTAAGAAGATGGGGAGGGCAGGGGGCCTCCCGACTGCTGTGCAATTGAAGGCAGGGCTCTTCCCCGGGCAGAGCCCATGCATTTTCAGTAAAGGAGCATTTGAATGTCAGGCAGTGGGAAGAAAAGTCTTGTCAATGCATCAAAGGTTTTGCTTCCCTTGGCTCAAGGGGAATTAAAAGAATAGAGAGAATAAGCTGGAGAAACTTAAGGTTGTTTCAACTTGCACAGAGCTCAGAAGAGCTCTGGAGTATCTGTAAGAACAGAAAGGAAGACCCAGGTTGCAGCTTCTCTCTTCTCATGCCTGTCACAGGGCTGGTGAATTTGTACCCCAAGAAGAAAGTGCTAAGTTAAGAGCTATGGCAGTATCTTGCCGATCATCCTGATCATCTACCCACAAACCTTTCCAATCACTGCACGAAATCATAGGGGGTGACCTTCCCTCGTGCCCCATAACCCATGCACTTCCTTCCAGCCTTTTTATTTGATAGATTTTAATTTTATTTTTCCCCCTCTCCCTTTTCTTTGACCAGTCTCACTGCAGGCTGTAGGGCTAGGAAACATGATTTTTATCATCTGATATAAAAGGGTTATGACAGGCCCGTGCTGTAAAATGCCAAGTGTCAAACCATAAGGAATTCCACAAATAACCGTTCAGATGTCCAAAGGGGGGAGGCAGGATATGGATGGCTCCCAAGTGTATGTCTAAGTCCAGCAGCACTGCAGAAAGAGGTTCTGTCCAAGCTTGCGAGGTTTCCAGAGGTCTTTGCACGTGTTGAGAACAAGACCTGCCAGAGGGCAGACTGGCAATGCCACCACCTGAAACCTTTGTCAGAGGTCTTGCAGAGAACCATTGCCTCTGGGTGACAGCATTAGCTGTGTCACACACCTGGAGCGATTGCCTTGAAGAAATCGGCATTTGCTGATGGAAAGCACAAAATGAGTGACCTGGTTTCCCCTAAGGGATGTGTAGTGAGGCGTGGGAAGAAATTAGTAAAGGAAATCTGTGAGAGAATCCCCTGGCAGTGATAAGGCAGGAACAGGCTGATGCTCAGCAGCTGGGGGAGGTTTGGTGCAGACCAAGGAGAAAGCAGAGAAGCCTGAAGTGCTGGAGGAAAGAGAAGGAGCTGCTCTCCGGGGAGAAGGGGAGAGGGTGGGATGGGACATTAAAGAGACATGGGGGCAGGGGGAAGGAAGGTGGAGGGGAAACCAGAAATGGAGGCTAGCAATTCAGATAAAATGGATTAGGTGGGGATAAAGGCAGCTGGGAGGAACTCAAAAAACATGAGATTAAGAAGTGCACGGGAGAGCTGATCAGTGTTCAAGGGAAATGAGGAAGCAGGGTCATCTGGATCCTGCTGATGGCTTTTAGAGGAGCAGAGTCTGAACAGTTTGAGAAGGGGGATGGCCACAAAGCAGAACAGATGTACATAAAATCCCAAGGGGCCCAGAGAAAGGCAGGCGGTCTGCTAGACCTCCTGAGTACCCACTGGGATCATCAGTCAGCAAGCTTAGAAACAGCACTGTTTGAAAAGCACAGGAACTCAGTGATACTGTGAGACCCAGCTGCAGCCGGGGCTGCCAGGTGCTGGACATGTTCGTGGGTGATATTAAATGGGGTACAAACACTGTGCAGGAGTTTCCTACATTTCAGTGCCTGTTTAGCAACATGGTCCTGAGCCAGCTGGACTTAGATCCGAGCCAGCGCAGCAGACAGGGAGAGCTAAATGGGAGAGATGGCTCCATCCCTGGGGACACGCCACCACCCCGAGGGGGGCTCTGAGTGGCCCCGGTGCAAGACTCCTTCCCCAGGGGCACCCAAGCACTGCGACTCCTTGCATGGGCCAGACAGTGCCGTGACCCTGGTGTGCTAAACATCACGTGGCCATTGCATCGCTTGTCATACACTGGGAAAAAAGGTAATTGAGAGGTCTGAGTTGCGCAGTGAGCAGATGACAGAGAAACAGAAAAACTGTTGGCTCAATTCCTTGATTTATTTTCTGGGCTGGGAATCAACTCATATGCCAGTTTGGTCAGGCAAGAGCAACCACATCACTGAGCCACGGCTCCTTCCAGCCTACGTCTCTGTTTGCTTTGCCCTGCCATCCTTTAGCATTTGCTGATGGATTCTTGCTCTGCAGGTCCTGTGAAATGGGCTGGAGCAGATCCTCA
This sequence comes from Fulmarus glacialis, assembly GCF_000690835.1. Lineage (NCBI taxonomy): Eukaryota > Metazoa > Chordata > Aves > Procellariiformes > Procellariidae > Fulmarus > Fulmarus glacialis. The sequence continues at coordinate 8,174 of NW_009213453.1, read as the reverse complement.
CTTTGAAAGACCAGCTCCAGGATCATGGCCTTCACACAGCAGTGAGTGAGGCTGCCGAATTCACCCCTTCATCAGGGATCTAGACAGCTTGTGGATGGGCACGTTATTACACAGAGGAGAGGGGAAAATGCCTCTAAATTGGGCAGTAGATAGTTTGATTGTAGGCCTGCTTATAAATGCGTGTACTAGCTCAGAAACAAGTGCAATGGCAGAAACAATCAGCCAAAAACAGGAGTGCAGATGGTGCTTAAGTCCTCCTAAGATGCTGAAGAAATACACATTTAACTACAGCCTAAATTAGATTAACTTCAGGTCTTTGGTGCTATGAAGGCCATGGGTTACCCTCTTTGAGCTACTTTCTCTGCTAACTGCCCAGCCAGGTGTGTAAAGAACTAAATCACTTTGTAAAAGAGTTCATGATTCTCATGCTGCTGAGGAAATCTAAGGAAGAGAATAGCAAAGGCAAGCAGAAGCCAAATCTGTAGGCCAATTAATAACTCTCCTTATTCTTATCATAGCTACCCCCATTTTCTAAAGGCCCTGCAGAAACGGTCACGTCTGAAGGGGCCAGGCAACCGCACAGCCCAGCCCAGCAGGCGGAGTGTCCGCTGCTTCTTCACACGCAGGTCACGTCCCGGGAGCAGCAGCCTCCTTCCGCCCAGGCCCCTGAGCGCACGGTGTCCCACTGCTCAAACACAAGCACAGAGGCTTATTTTTTCCCTTATTCCTGACAAACAAAAAGGGAAAAGCTGGGAGGAAAAAGAGAAGAAAAAGAGAAGAAAAGATGAACACAAAGAACCTACTTTGAGCAATGGGGGTTAATCTCACTCAAAGCCTAAATCCATGTTAGCAGTTAATCCAGTTAGTAAGGCTTTCATTGGGAGCTTTGAGAAATCCTTTAACCTCTTGCTGTAAACTAGGAGCAGCTTAACAGCTCAATGTTCATGAGAAAAGCCTGTCAATAATGTTGCTAAGCAGGTATTTAGCAGGATTTAAGAAACAAGCATGTGACAACTCTTCTTTAATGAAGCAATTGGGCTTCTCTCCAGGGACCAAGTGGTCACTATTTCCTTTAGTCTTGCCTGTGATCTGTTTTTCAAGATTCAAAAGAAGACGCAGCTACGGTCTCTGTCAACTTGGAAAGTATTCCTTCCTGGGGAAAGCGCAGTAAAAAAGCAGATTTTGCTAGTGGTTTTTATAAATCTCATGGATTCTTTGTCCTAAGAGACCTTCTATGAAGCAGACTGCAGTAATCAAAAAATTAAATTAACTTCCCTGCAACTTTTTTTTCCTTTCAGAGGTGTCTATACTGTTCCAAGGAAAGCAAGCTGACAAATAGCTTTAACGTTTAAGGCTTTTTACCCCAGCCTGAGTCTAGCAGGATCAACAGTAAACCAAGTTTTTTTACCATCTTTCTGCAAAGTCATTACATATTCACTCCACCTGCAGAGACTGGCTAAATATGAGTTAGCTCTAGTCCAGAAATGATGCCATCACACATAGCCTGGTGCTGTGTCCCGGTGCCCGGCAAAGGCAGAGTGCCAGCACGTCTGGGGGACATTGACATACTGCAAGGTAGACTTCATCCCTGCCCTGGACAGATGAGACCTGGGGGAGCAGAGGCAGGTGATTGCCCAGACTCACCCACCCTTGGCTTCTCCAGGTGCCCAGTTGGTAGAGGGTTCATGAGGATGCACAGCTGTCCTCTGGACTGTGCTTGCTTATGCCTCTGACTCTGGTCACAGAAATTCCATCACAGAAGCTTTCAGGCACAATCGCCTTAATTATCTGTGTGGGTTGCTACCAATTCTCTCAAAGATATGTGATCCAAGGTGGCAGTACCCACTTTTTTATGTGGGAAGCCTTTTTCAAGCTGCAAAGCCCTCTGGGAACCAGATCTGCTGGGCAACAGGGCAGAGATCCCTACACCAGCATGGTGGAGACCACCATCAGTTTGGAAGCTCCAGTAGAAATGAAGATTTTCTGCTGTGATTTCAAATCCACCCCATTACTTCTGGAGAACAGGGCAGTTCTGAGCTACAGGGAAGGAGAGAGAGAAGGAAAGAGAGGGGATGTGCAAGTCAAAGGTGTGTGACATGCACAATGACTGAGGCACAAAAATCATGGCTTTTCTCAGCCTTCCCTTCTGTTTTATACCAGGAGATTCAGCGAGACCCCTCTGCCTCTTGGATTCCAGACACAGACACTCCCATTTCCATTCACTTTCACAGATAAAAGGTCATTCTGACTTTTTTCCCCTCTCTGTACTAAGGAGGAACATTGCATTACCTTTGATATTTGCTGTGTTCAGCCAGCGCCGGCCGAGAGGCCCATGCAACATTAATCCGGTCTCACCACCACGCAGCAGGTGATGTTCAAAGGGAGGCGGATCATTGCCATTCTGGTTGTTACCTTTAACGCACAAGGGCTAGGAGTGCAAGCAGGGTCTTTCAGAGGGAAACACTTTGCAGGTCTCAGTGCCTGAACTCAATCCTAAACCAGGTTGAGAAATCCAATGTGTAGGAAAATACAAGAGAAAATAATTCCTCTTTAAGCACCCAATCAGAATCTCAAGAGTGTGCAGGTTTTGGGTCACTTGTCAGTATTTCCATTTTTGGTCCCTTTAGTGTCTGACTTTTTCTGCTGATAAGAGCAAAAAATTTCCATGCATGCACACAGATATTAAACCACTTATAGAAGGGTTGTCTTTATGGGAGTCCTACCTAATGAGACCATGATCCCTTGTGAATAACTCTGATAGGCATAAGAACAGCACACGTACTAATTAACCTATAACACTGCCATTAAAAAGTCATGACATGAGTTAATGCACTGACTAGGATAGTTATTTTTCCTTTCATAAATTATATTTTCCTATAGCTCAATTGGGTATTTTCAACCACTATTCTTTCCCCAGTCCTTATGCAGTGTCTTTTCCAAAAAGACAGTCACGAGCCCTTTTAAGAAAAAAAAAAAAGAAAAGAAAAGAAAAGAAAAGATAACCTTTAAAATAGCAAATGAGCGGTAAAAGCAAGTGAGCTCCCACTCAGTTCAAATTCCAGCTGAGCCCTTGTTGGGCAGGTATACTGATGGAAATGAGACTTTTTATGCATCATGCAGAGCCATCTTTTCACTGAAAAATGTACTTCAAACAGATGCAATGTTAGCAGACTGGGATACTGAGCAATTGTTTATCCTGTTTATTGCAAAACAACCTGTTGTATCTAGGTTTGCTGGTACTGTGTCTTCATACACTGGTTTCTTATGCAACCAATACAAAAGACAAAGTGGGTAAGGGTAACATTTGTTAGACTATAGTCACAGCTGTATTGCAGCATCTGGGTGCAGAAGGTAAGGTTCAAGTGGAGGAATTTAACTTCATAAAAGCAGCTATATTAATCAAAAATCAGCTACAGAGAAAAAAAAACCCTAACCCACAATTCCAGATAATTTTCACTACATGCAGCCACCTCCGGCCGCCAACTTCCAGAGGAACCACCACCCAATTTTCATCCTTGTTATGATTCAATCCCTTCCCAGCATTGAGACACTCATGGCTTTTCCAACTCAGCTCGTGTGCTGAGACAGCCAGGGCACGCAGAGCAGCAGCTCACGGTCTACCAGCAGCCCCAGCCCCAGCTCCAGACCTCCTCCTGCCAAGGAGGGCAGCAGCGCTGGGCAGATGGTGCCTGCATCCCCCCCAGTGCCGCTACAGACCACGCCGCTAGCAAGGCAGGAATCTGCTGGGGTACCCACCGTGGACGGGGTCAGTGCTGCTCTCTGCTTTCCCATGCAGACCTCTGCTTGGCCACGTCCCAGCGCAGTTTGCGCTCTTTAATCAGCATTGCCCTGGGGGTTACCTCGAGCCATCTGCCCAACGCACCATCTGAACAGACCTTCTGCTAACCCTGCCTCCCGAGGAGGAAGCCAAATACCGCCAGGCTCCCCGCCACTCGCCTCAAAATAAATAAATAACAAGGGACCGAAAAGAGACGCCACTCTTTTGTTCTGATAAGGTCTGGCAAGGTTGGCACTCATGCACTGCTTGGAAAGAGCCAGAAGAATGACAGGGTCCATCTAGACTGCGAAAGCCATCCCTGCCGGGGCTTTGCGGCGAGCGCTATGGGGAAGGAGTGAGGATGCTGCATAGTGTTATACCCATGGCAGCACCAGGCTGCAGAAAGGACAAACGGTGGCCACTTGGAAAGCTGCACGGGACTTTGGAGAGTCTCTTCTTAGCGTGGGTTATGGTAAACCCCAGGATTGTCTTCCCTCAGGTGGGGACATGCTCCAATTTGGGGCCTTCAAATTCCTATCAGCCAAGAATGAAAAGCAGCTCTGCAGAGCAGGGAGGGCTGGGACACAACATCCAGCTCTTCTCCCTCCCCATCACCAAGCGAGGAGATGCTAACGGTAGTCCTGCTCTGGAGAGAGGGACAGGAGAGCAAGGCAAGAGGGAGGCAAGGGAAGAGCAGATGCAGAAAAGCCACTGAGCTTAGGCAAACCTGAAGAGACCAGTCTGTGAGGGCAAACACAGAGCAGAGTCTAAGGCTAATTTCACCGTTATTAATGTGGGTATCACAGGTATATGATATGGTGATGTTGCTGGGGTGTCGGCACAATCGCCCCCGTCACATCAGGCCTCTGTAAACCCAGGCTCACAACCTCCCTAATACAGTTCTAGGGTCTCCAGTTGCCTTCAGGCACTGGGAGGACTTGCCTGGAGCTGTTTATAAAAAAACTGTGTAAACACTCCTTAGAAACAGGGTTCAGGAACCAACCCTCTGCTCACACCTCACAGACAGCATGCCCCCACCCCAAACCCTTCCCATCCTCTTCCACCTAAAGAAAAACAGCCTGCAGAGCCTCAGACTGTGACTAACTGCTGAAATGACACTCACTGAAAGGGGGGGATCATTTTGCAGATTAGGCCGGGAAGATCTGCAGGAGATGGGCTCCAGGATGGACAAGTTTTGCAGCAAAGCTATGCAAAGGAACAGACTGAGTCAGAGTCCCTCTACAATAGCACAGTCATGCTACTCAGATCAAGCTCCTTGGCCATTGTTAGCAACAACTGACCTTCTGTCTTGCTGTCATCTGATGCTGAGACGCTCATCAGCCACACGACATGCCAGGGAAATGATGGTGGTGGAATTAATGGGACTCTTCTCATTTTGCTGCACAGCCTCCCTGCCAACCACGATGGTCCCAGCAGCCAGTCCTTCCCCCAGCAGCTGAGGACTGTGGCTCTGCTGCACGGGCAGGGAACAGCAGTGCACACGCTCAGCCTCTGCTTAAAGTAATCAGGGCAAATGCAGATTGAATGCATGAAGCACAGGAGGGTGGGGGCGATGAGGGAGGAATTGGGAGAACATCAGGTAAAGTGAGACCGCAGGCAGAGGCGGATGGCACAGAGTTTCCCTGCATCAGGCTTTTGGTCCCAGCAGGTTAAGGTACGGCTGCCTTGACAGATGCAACCATCCAGCTTGGAGGGATCCAAATTAAGGTCAGAAGGGATAAAGCAATAGTGAGCAAATGAATGTGTTGTTCCTGGCTCGCAGTCATGCCCAGATGCACGTTCCTCATCATTTATGAGGATAATTAAAATGCACCATTTGTGTGTGTGTGCGCACATACATGCATACACACACAATTTACTTCTCTGGAAAGGAATACAACCATAGGAACTACTTTTTTTCACTGCCTCTGTAGCAGCTATCTGGGTTTTAAGCTTGGGAAGAGGGGAAGGAAAATGGGAGAGGAAAGGGTACCCCCTTTCTCTGTTTAACCTCACCAGGAGAGGAGGGGAAAGCTACTCACAGCTTTTCAGTCCTGAGCAGGGATTTGGTCGCACCCTAACAGTTTATGCAATTTTGCATTTGCAAAGAGCAGGGCTTTGTATTGCTTGTGGCTGGAATCAGGCCCAGGAAGGGCAGGTTTGCCCCGTCTCCATCGGTCAGCAGATTAATTAGCCATTACTCTCAGCTCTTCAATGTAATAGCAGCCCAGATCTGCAGCAACAAACCCTGAACCCATCCCAAAGCACAATGCCAGCTGTGCCCAGCTTTTGTCCAACAACCATGAAAGTCCTACGTGCCAGGGATTCCTTCCCTCCTCCTCCTGGGCAGCATGGCTTGACTCTGGGACAGATTCTTTTTGCATCCTGCTATGTGTTCTCCATAGAAGCTGGTCAAATGTCCCTATCTAAAAACTAAGTCCCAGGAAACAATCTGTTTCAACAGTGGTACCCAGAAACTTCGTCCAGAACTGGAAGGCAGATGTGCTCAGTGCTGTACGAGGGACAGGACTGAACTGCCCGCAGTTGACAGGACTGTTTTCGCTCTGAAAGGCCACTGGACATTAACAGGACCCTATTCTTTAGCCTTCCAGCTGAAGCACACAGTCTGTATGCCTTCCACAGCAGGATGTACCTTCTTCTAAGGTGTGCACACATTTTGCCCTAGACCCAAGATGTGCCTGAAAGCAGAGAAGAGTGTCTGAGCACTGCTCTGAGCATAAGGTTTGTAAAAGTTATTTTGGCTGGCCTCTAATATTGTGTTAGTGCCTATCAGCGGATACACAAGCACACTGAGGAGAAGACTGAATGCTTTTCACTCATTGTAAATTTGTGATGCTTGGGAATTTATTTATTCCTAGCTAGAAAATGTTAAGCCCATCAGTTATATCCTCACTATTCTCATCATGCCATCTAATTTACACTGGCCTTCCAGCCGGAGCACTGCCCTAAATTGTCACAAACAGTCAGCTCTCTATTATGCGGCTCAGTGGAGTGAGGGGTAGAGACATCTGTGTGCATGGACTCAGTGCTGCGGTGTTACTCAGCACAGAATCCCCAGGCATAATTAGCCTGGACACCGCACTGAATCCTGGCTGACTCTCCTGCAGCCCTGGTCTCCAGCTCATAAACCTTTCCAGAGTGCCAAAGCACATGGAGCAGAGACAGCGCTGCAGTCCGCTGCTCACCTCTGACATTACCTGCCTCTGCTAGTGTCATTGCCTCCACCCAGTGCTGGTCAGGGGGCTGCTGCCACCTCCATCTCAGCCGTGCCTAGTCCTGTGTCTGCCCACTGAGCTGGCAGAGTCACTGGGGCTGCTGCAAAGCCCGTGCTCATAACTCTATTCGGGCAAGGGCTGGTGCTCCATCCCTCACCCTAACAGCACCTCTATACTGCCTGCCTCTGCATCTTCTGCTCTGGGAACCTGAGTGAGGGACAAGCTGGGAGCTAGCAAAAGTCCCACAGGATTTGGTAATTCAGCGTCTCACTGCTAAGTATCTGAATTATGGATCCTCCTTAGGGACTTGACCAAGATTGCCTGTGAGCTGAGAAACAGGCATCTTCTAAGAAGCTTGGGGACCATCACCAGTTTGGTCTGCTTCAGGATTTGGTCCTCAAAGTTGTCAGCAATTAGCATGGATGTATTTTAGGTCTGTTTATAAATGTCTGCAGCTGCACTGATCAGGAGCTGGGCACAAATAGCAAGCAAGATAAATCTGTTTGGGCTCTTTGCTGATGCAACTGGCTCTGGGCAGAGCCAGCCTTGGTTTTGCTTCTTCCAAAGGCTGATGGTGTCTTCAAATCCGTGAAAGCTGGGATGTGGATGGGAGAGGGAAAGGGACCATCCTGACCTTTGAGTACTTGGATTGCTCAGACATCACAATTAACTCTGTCTAATGGTAAGATCAGCAGAAGCTGGCCAGAAACTCTCAGAGTTCAAGTGCTCATTAATTCATCAGTATTCACGCAGGAGATTTCATCAGGACTAAGACTAATACGGAGTTAAGATCGTCTTCAGAAAAACTACAGGTGTCATTTGTCTCCTGCCTCTTTCTACTAGGGACCTTCTACAAAACATCAGAAGCCAGAAGTACTTGCCAAGGCCTTAGATACTATCAATAAGTCCTTCCACTGTTTGCCCCGGGACATATTTATCTCCAGTGGTAAATCAGCACAGCACCTTCTGGCTAGCTGTACTGCCCCTGGTTCCCCAAGCTTGGATCTCCTTCCCCAGGCACAACACCATGCCTCAGGCACTGTCACCCAGAGTGTGTTCCCTCCTCCCTGGTGCAATAGCAAATGAAATGCTTTGACACCGTCTTTGCAAAAGTAGCCCAAGATGCAAATTTCAAAAGAATCATAGAATCATAGAATCAT
>NW_009213452.1:13658-26878 GCF_000690835.1 Fulmarus glacialis | reverse complement strand
GCTCCCCGCACCCAGCCGCCTGTGTTTTCGACGGAGATTATCTGCCTGCAGAAAGGGTTTCTGGTTTGCTCTCGCTGCGCAGACTCGTTACATGGAGATTCGTCGCAGCAAACTGTTCTCCCCGTCACCCCGAACACCTGCAAAAATCCTTCCCCGTTGGCAGCATTTAAAATTAACCGAGAGAATGTATTAATTACTTAAACCTATTTTTTTTCAACACTTCAGACTGGCAAGGTTTTATTCTCAGACATGAAACCAATATCCATCCCGGAATCCCAACACAGGTAGGGGAAAACTTCTAATACCGTTAGAAAACAGTGCTGCTCTGCAGCCTCGGTTGCCTCAAACTTAATAAAGCATATTGATAGGGAGACAAAAAAAAGCAAGCAAACGGGATCTCCGTTTCCTAAGTAGCTGTTGTTCATCTTACGCAAGTGAATCGTGTGACATTTGGTTGCTGTGGTAACATTTTACATTTATATAGTGTCTTACACCCCAGAGAATCCCAAAGTGCTACGTATGCTCAACGGCACTGTGCACCTCCAGGGCAGGAGTCCACACGGGGGCAAGAAACACTGCCAAAACGTACTGGTGCCTTTCTTAAAAAAAAAATTAAAAAAAAAGCCCCTACACCTGTGCCAAAAGCTATCATTTTAACATCCGACCTGAAAGATATTTAAGTATCGATAGGGATGCAGGACACGCAGGAAACACGCAGGAGAGATTCTGGCAAAGTGCACAAATGTCATTCAGAGATTCCCTCAAATGACAGCTCTTGTGCTCCAGATCTTTGTGTATTTATGGAAACCCTTAGTTCATTAATCATGTCGTAAATTTTTAACTTTTGGATAACCTTTAAAAATACAGGAATTGAGGAGAACAGGGAGTTGGCAAATTCCCAGCAGACATTTGCTATATTTAGAAAGACAGAAAAGTTTTAAAAAGGAAGAAGGTCCAATCTTGCTATTGCAAGAGTGAGACAGATTTTTTCCTTCTTTTCATCCTAAAATAAACTATTTTTGAGTCCATCTCTCTGGAAAGGATTTTGGCTATGAATTGTGGCAGGGTTTTGGGACTAACCTTGGTTATTCTCTCCAAATTTAGAATATTTATATGATGCATGCTACAGAGACAGTCGCACAAAATTCACATCCCTTACTGCAGGCTGGGTCCCAGATATTACCCTTCCACTTTCAGCAATCATTTTCTACCAGATCATGCTTTGCTGCAGTTTGGAACAGAACATTAAAAAAATTAGTTTTCAGTTTGCACAGGCGTATTTTCCCTAGAGAAATCTGGATAACAACAAGGTAAGATACTGTCCAGCTCAAACTCCTTTCGAGAATCGCAGCGATTTAAGAACAGCGAAAGGAAGATTTCCCACCTCTGCTTGTTTAACATATTGCTGTAGCTAGCACATGTTCGAAGTCACTGACAGACGCTGTTTTGAACACACAGCAAAACATTATGCAAACTCTTTTAGCCTTCGTACGTGGGTGAGGAGCTGCTTCCAAATAAGAAGTTTACAAGGATTTCAATCTGTAAGTACTTTAGTTAGACTCTGTGCAACTACACAATCAGAAGCTTGATCTTGAGCAGTATACGTGGAGACTCCCGTGTCTAAGTATAAGGCTAAAAAATAATCAGCATCGATCACTGGCAACTATGCTGTGCTACCCACGCTTCTCATACCTACCATTCCAGATGAGACCTGAAAGAAGAAAATATACTGGAACCTGAGGATTCATCCCTCACGGCTGTTCTCATTTAAACCCATGTTTCCCCTCACACAAACATGAAAAACGCAGATCAGCAAAAGCTATATTCCAGATTGCAACAAACGCTACAGAATTTAAAATATAAGGTACTATAGCATGAAATTAATTGCCATAAAAACATTAAGACACAGTCTTTCTGGAGTAGCCATCATCTGTGTTGAAAAATTACCCTGGCAAGTGGTTTCTATTAATACAGCTGTATCTGGGGAAAAGGAAAAACCTATGTATCGTCTAATCTGATGAGCCCAAGCATGAGATCTACTAAAACTGCTAGTGATTAGTTAGAAGAGAGATTTCTGTAAACCTGCACTGGCAATGGCTGCAAGAAAAAAAAAAAATAAAGCGGAGGAACTCAGCTAGAGAATACACCAACTCTAGAGCATTTAGTTGCTGTTTTTACCATGTTTTTAGTCAAGGTGCTCACGCAAATAAAAGCAAGAACCAGTCTCTGTTTGAGGAACGTGCTTCTTTTCCTGTAATAAGCTTACACAAAATCAGAGACACATTCACTGCTTTAGTGCCCACTTCGAACAAGACTATACAGAGTCAGATTTTCGTTATTCTGTGCATCACCATAACCTTATCACAGCCTAAGAAACAGTAAAAACCTTTCCAGTGTGGTCATGTGCCTCACACAGTGAAAGGTTTTGAGACATTTAAGTGATACGTTATTCTGCAGCAATTGCTACGTGACAGGCAGCTTGCAAGCCTTACGTTCCCTGAACTGATTTTGACAGGACAGATTAGAACAGATGTTAATTTTAATCTTCAAAAAGTTTCTTTGGAACTTATTTCCTTCAGAAACAAGAAACAAGGCACCCACAGCTTTGTCACAACTACTCTTTACACAAAACACGTTGCTGGCAGTTGCAGTTACTCCAATGGATTTGAATTTTTATAGCAATTAAATACTGGAGTTGCATGTACTCAAATCTGTCCGAAATATTAGGGAACATTCTGGGCTTCATCCTTTAATGTTCTTTTTTAATTGAGGTTTTTATATACGCTATTTTCTTGGGCATTATTTGCAAACATCATACAACAAGATTTATCTATCAGCAACAAAGTTCATATAGTATACCATCATGTGTGTAACAAATTTATTTTGAAATTTGCTGTTTAAAAAAACCAGTTCTAGCTCCAATTACTGCACTCTAGGTTAGTGAAATGAATTTTGTAGTGAGAAGTACTTTATCAGATGGCACATACCAGTAGATGACTGAGCCATGCGACTTTATAAAATTTCATGCCTTATGTTTAACCATCACAGGTTCTCACTCCCATATTGAGTAACTGTAGAAATATAGGATATGCACAAGTATATGTGCTTCTAAGGAAAGAACCAGAAAACGATAAGAAACTGCCTTTACACCACTGTTCAGAAAAGATTCAGGTAAACTGCTGTTAAATTTAAACTCTTCTTAACTTGTGACAAACACCTTCTTGAAACCACCCTAGTTCTACGTTTGACAAAGTAACTGGATGGGTCACCTTGTTTTCTCAAGGACTGCCACACCACCTACACTCCTGCAATATCACAAACCATACTCGGGCATATTGTGTTGCTACCGGCAAAAGAACGGCAGCTTACCAACATGACCAGAACACGCTTAAAACTTTTGAAGCAGGAGCCAGTTACTTGATGCTATATTATAATGATTAAATTTCAACAGCTCTATAACTAAAAGTTAACGGTTCTCCCAGAGGGCTCTACCACTAAGCTGAATCTAGGTATCTGGAGCTTGCTTAGGTTCTAAGACGGCATTAGGTCAAGTCACTGTGCATGCAGTCATAAGCTAAAGAGCCTTTAGCAATCACAGAATAACACATCGAAAACATTCAATAAGCATCACAATTCCTGGGACATAAGCACACATACAAGCACCATCTCGTGTCACGTACCAACAGGAAGCTAAAAAACGTATCGAGCATGCAGCAACACAGTTTTAGTCAGGCAAGCGTTAGCTTTTGTGAATTGGTTTCAATAAACTTCAATATGGGTAAAGGTAGTAGGCATGTCAAAACAAAACACCGCTATGAAAGATTTAGAAAGATCGGATACAAACCTAAAACACCAATCTCCAGGCCTTCCAATCCCGCTTCGATTCTACTGTAAATGTCTTCTCTCTCTCCAAAGTCTGCCACAATGACTTTTGTTTCCACTTTGTACTTCTCCTCTAGAAAAAAAAAAAGTTTTTAAAAGTTTAAGTTTGAAATAGTTGAATTACCATTCAGATATTAAGAATATATCAGTTATTCTGGTTTTACAAAACATTATGTTAAGTAGCTAATGTTACACATTAACATTTTCACCTCTGCAATAGGAATCCTTGAACTTCAACATAACCTGCACAAGAAGTTTGCGACATTAAGCTACTTCTGGTGAATTCTCAAATGATTCAGCATTTTGTTGGTAAGGGATGACAAAGATGGCAAAAAACCAAATTATACAGGTTTGCACAGGGTAAAAAAAAAAATGCAGAAATAGGAAAATGCACGTATACAACAGTGTTCAAGTATAACTTCAGCAGAACACCTTTTTTCCAACTTAAGCCCAATGGTAAATGAGTTGCTTCTGACCAAGCAAAACAATTCTTTATTGTCCTCTCATTCTCACTTCTGGTACCGTAAAACTTTTTGAATATTCAGTATTTTGAACATAAGTCAAAATGGGAACATGTGGGTGAACAAGAGCAGAACTTCAAGTTTAATCACTCCAAAACCGTTCTGATATGCTGTCATCTCCATCCCTAACAGAACAGGAAAAATACACGTAGCCAGCTATGTTTTGGAATAGAAAAAGAAAGCAAGTATTAAAAATACTTCATATAAAAAGCAATTCTACTTCCATCAAGCTAAATTAATTATATTGACTTGAAATCAGGACAGTGCCCTCTCAGACTTCAAAAGAGCAGAACAGTAGCCTCACATCGCAGCATCTCCGATTTGCTGCCCGACTCCTGCCCTCGCGTCCCTTAAGGAACCTGTATACAGCTGGAGAAGGATTTTGCCGCACTTTGCCCCCAGAGCCATTCATAAAAGCAGTGCCATGTTAAAGGAAACGAATCATTCACAAAAAAGATTAGAAGCAGCCAGATTCCCATGATGCTCCTTCCCATTCAAGGGAAAGCCGCGACTCCCAGGATCCTGCCGTCCATTCATGCAGAATCATGAATCTACTGAACTCGCCGGTTTGCTGGCTGCCTCCCCCCCGCCCCCCCACGATAGCCCTAACGGCGGATGAAATTATTTCTCCTCCTTTTCCCTCTCCCCCTCCCCAACCTCTTCATCTCTCCTGAGCAGCTGCATTGTTTAAAAATCCCCCGAGAGATGTTGCTATGTCAAACGACGACGTAAATAGCGTTAAGCCCCTACTGCAGCAGCAGCCTTGTGATCGCGTCAGAAGAAAATCAGGTTCAACATTTTTGGGGGGGGGGGAACAGTCTATTTTTGAACACAGCTGTTCTAATATTTAGCATACACATTCGAGTTCTTGCAGGACTCTGAATGAAAGGCAGCACTGGAGGCACATCTCACATGTGCAAGGGGACCGGGCGGGCAAAGCCCAAGACGCACGCTCCTCCACAACTGACATTTTTAACCGAACCGTTTTGTGGGGTCTGCAGCTGTCTTTGCTGCCACTCAGATGCCTCGTGAAATGCGAATTGTTTAAAGGACCCAAACCCCATCCTCACAAATTTGCTCAACTGGAACTGGCCCTTTTATACTAAACACTCTTCATTAGCATTGTTACCGATCTGTCTTCGAAGCCTTTTGGAATCGCTACAGGGATACTGAGAGGACGAGGTAAGAAAAAAAAAAAAATCTGAAGACCTAGTACTATAAATAGAAAAAAAAAATAAAAAGACCTCACACCACTGTTCATATAAGACCCTTCTTCGAGCCTTCAGAAAATTAGCAAAGAGCCGTTACGTTTAGCAACACGCCTATAAAAAGGTGCAGCCCCCTTTGTGGATAAAGGGTGGGTGGCACAGTTTATAAAAACGTGGAAAGTAGGAGGCTGCCTGCCGGTACGGCCAGAGGACGCGGTCTTTGCGCGGTTGCCCACCGCAAACAGGCGAGGCCGTCTTGCCGCGGCAGATGCCGCCCGCTGACCCGACCCTCCCTCCCCATTTCACGCCAGCGTTCAGGTATCCTGTAACCTCTGCGTACGCCGAGCTCTGTCCCAGGGGTAGGTGGGATGATCCACTACACCAGAGAAAAGAACAGTACATACACCTGATAAAATGGTTCCACGTCAAATGACGGTGCAAGTAGCATTAAGTCACTTCTGCGTAAGCTCGTCCTAGTAGTCAGAGCACGAGGTGCAGAGGAGAATAGGCGTGCCCTGCTCGGTGTGAACAACGGAAAAGGGAATTTCCTTGATCTTATGAAGGATTAAGACGTTCTCAAACAGTCGGGCTAGAAGACAGAAGCACATATCCTCGTTTTATCTGCCAAAAAGACTCTGAGATGTAGTGTAAGAGAGAAAGAAGCAAGCAGGCTACCTCCTAATCCAGGATACCTAGCAATGACTGGGCTCTTGCTGTCCAGGAAGAGAAAACCTGAAACTCCTTAATGGAGCTTTCAGTTTGAAGACCGTGAGGTACTCGGGAGCCAGAGGGAGCGAAAGATGGGGATCAGCCAGTTTTTGCAGTCAGCAGCTAGAGGATCTGAAAAAGCTGATACTATCTGCCGGCGCGTCCAGCATTCCTGATAATATATTGAAAAGTGAATCTGATGTTTCGTCTTTGGAACTGGTACTTCAAATGCTTCTTAGCGGGGGACTGAATATTACACCACCATGTTATCAATAGGTGTGGGGACTGAATATTACACCATCACGTTATCAATAGCTGTGCAGCAGTCATTACCTACCCATCAGGTCTCAAAGATGGGAAGAAGTTCGCAGACCTCCTTCACACTTCTCAACTCTGACACACCAGTGTTTTAATCATCTCTAAAAATCTCAGGTGAGATCAGTATTGACCCTACAAGTAAGTTTTAACCTAAACTTGCACATGTCTAGTTAATTTACCTGTATGACCTTAGCCAAGACTTCTGGTAATTTAGCAAGAGACCAACTATGCAGAACAGTATCCTGGTAATCTAATCAAAGCAGACATGATCTTCTGCAACCATACCATCATTTGAAAAATAAATGTTGACCACAAACAAAGCCTCGACAAAACATCTTCACAGCTGTGGGAAGGCTGAACAAACCAATAATCATAATGGTGCTAGAGCAGGATGGTACAAGACAAAAAGGCAAAGTGGATTTTTGTAGAAGATAGTGGGGTGGATTCTTTCGGAGATCCGGATAGCAACCCAAGAACACAGACTGCAGAGGCACAGGCATGTCCCAGACCAGCACCTAGAGAAAAACAGTTGTCATGCTGTGCTGGTTTTGGCTGGGATAGAGTTAATTTTCTTCACAGTAGCTAGTATGGGGCTATGTTTTGGATTTGTGCTGAAAACAGTGTTGATAACCCAGGGATGTTTTCGTAGGCCTTACACACAGTCAAGGTCTTTTCTGCTCCTCACCCCACCCCACCAGCGAGCAGGCTGGGGGTGTACAAGGAGCTGGGAGGGGACACCGCTGGGACAGCTGACCCCAACTGACCAAAGGGGTATTCCATACCATATGGAATGCTCAGCATATAAAGCTGGGGGAAGAAGAAGGAAGGGGGGACGTTGGGAGACATTTGTCTTCCCAAGTCACCGTTACACGTGATGGAGCCCTGCTTTCCTGGAGATGGCTGAACTCCTGCCTGCCGATGGGAAGGGGTGAATGAATTCCGTGTTTGGCTTTGCTAGTGCGCGTGGCTTTTGCTTTACCTGTCTTTATTAAACTGTCTTTGTCTCAACCCACGAGTTTTCTCACTTTTACCCTTCCGATTCTCTCCCCCGTCCCTCCGCAGGGGAGTAAGCGAGCGGCTGGGTGGGGCTTAGCTGCCGGCTGGGGTTAAACCACGACACACGCAAACACATAGAAAATACATTAGAAGGGGAACATACCATAACTGAAAGAAGTTCCACTTTTTGTACAGGTGGTAAAGAAGAACTGATCTCCTGAGGCATGTTCCCATTCTACGCATTACTGCTAATACAGGATGAGACGGTCTGGAAACAAATAGGCTATTGAACCACGTTCTTCACATACACACCATCAGAAATACAGACACTTTTAAGGATAATCCCTTGAAGAAAACACTACCTTTGGTATCCTCAGAAGAGGATTCCAAATAGCGTCTCAAACTTGGTTAAGGTGCCACTATTCAAAATAAGTATAAAGACATTTAAACAGTCATTCCAGGTCTGTCCAGAGGTCCATCTATGCAAGTATTCGGTATTCTGTAGCAGATAAAGAGAAAAATGGTATAAAGAATGAGGAAAGTACACAGAAATGTTTCCTCCATTTATTATCCCAAGCTCCAACAGTTTTTTGCTCAGAAACTTCCCAAGCTGGATATGTCTACTCTGATGGCCTTCAGCCAATTCCTCCTACAGCTGTTTGCCCAATCACTACAAATCCTTACACATTTTCAGCACCCACACCACCTCACCGCTGCCACGGTTTTTGCATTTGAACCTGCCAAGAGCAGAACTGGCCAAATTTCAAATTGGTCTGCCTGGGTCCATTCTGATTCCTCCATCTGATACTAGGTTCTTGAACTGCCATCTCCTCTTCCTCAGTCATACCTCACAACGATATTTTTTTCTTTCCCATTCCTGTCACTATGCATGGGTTGATACTGCACCGACATTTGGTTGCTAACATTGAAGAGGTAACTTACTTTCATTACTTTTCTATTTTGAGTCAGAGGACATCAAGATGTTAACATTTACTTGTTTTCATGTCCGTCTTTTCAGTTTCCTATGCATGTCAGACTTCTCCTATGCATGTCAGACTTCTCCTATGTATCTTCTAGATTTTTCAGAATTTGAACCTGCCCCTTTCAGCTTTTACAAATCTTACCTTACTGAATTTCACAAGCACAAGGAAGGTGGAATGGAGACAGCAAAAACAAAAGCCACATCTATCCTACACATTCCTTCTAGGAGGTCTCCACTCTATGCATGTCAGACTTCTCCTATGCATGTCAGACTTCTCCTATGCATGTCAGACTTCTCCTATGCATGTCAGACTTCTCCTATGCATGTCAGACTTCTCCTATGCATGTCAGACTTCTCCTATGTATCTTCTAGATTTTTCAGAATTTGAACCTGCCCCTTTCAGCTTTTACAAATCTTACCTTACTGAATTTCACAAGCACAAGGAAGGTGGAATGGAGACAGCAAAAACAAAAGCCACATCTATCCTACACATTCCTTCTAGGAGGTCTCCACTATGATAAACTTTAAATACACTCACGCTTTGAAAAGAAATGATGCATCATATTATATGTCCAGATCTCAACAGTCTCCCTAAACTCTGGTTTTTAATTTTCATACAGACATTGTCTAATGTTCATGGAAGTTCTTGCAAACAAACTTTATTAGAGACTCAGTTTGACATTTTAAAATCAGAAACTAGATGTTTATTAAAAGGATACTCAGGATGTTTATTAAAACAAGGATGTTTATTAAAAGGATACTCAGGTATTCGTACGTGATTTGAGTCATCAGTAGTTCACGGGAAAAGAATATCTACTCTTACACAGATGCGACATTAGTGTTTACTTACAAATGCAAGAACGAAGGCTGCTAAAGAGCAGATTAAGCCTCAGAGGCCCAGAGGAGACCCCCAGTTCTACCTTACAATGGAATCATTACCTCCAGATGCCAAATCAAGTTAGTTTGTGGCCAGCAAGATCGTAAGTGAAAGATGCTGCAGCACTGGGCGGGGGGGACGGGATATGGGGAATACTCCTCAAGGAAGAGAGACTGGTGGAGCTGAAAACCGTGCACTTCAGCAAGCAGGCAGCCATGGAGCAGGCACAACTGAGGCAGCAGAGAACTGATGACAGAAAGGTAGGAAAAGGACAACTCTGTGGCAGAAAGCACACCAGCACCGTCCCAAGCAACAGTCGAAAAGACACAACACTTACCTGATTTCTCATCTATAAGATGGTTAGTTGCAACCTCACTAGGTGAAGCAAAAGCTTAATTAACTCTAAAGGCCAGAGAGACGTCTGACTTACAGGAAATGTACCCAGTGTCTTGCTACACAAGGAACACAGTAATCTAAACGATCAGGCAAACACCTTTGCTACTAAAAAGATTCAGGTGCAAAATAGCACTGCATTACCTAGAACACCAGAAAAAAGAATCACACTGTAATTTAAAAAAAAAGTAGAAAGTTAGAAGCTACAGTGAGCTGCATCCTAAATAAAGACTAATAAAGAACTGTAAAGTGGCTAGGAGGTAAGCATCTTCAAATTTTTTTTTTTTGGAAGCTTGCAAATAATTCAAAGCAGCAGCCCCCCTGAACTGAAATCTTGGTTGACATGCTAAGAAAGTGCTAAGGAAGAGAAGTTTTCAGACACAGGTAAACTGGGCTTGAAAGAAGGTTCCCCCAGAGGAGTAACCTTGCTTGCTTAGATGCGAAAGCGAACAGACACTAGCCTGGTGCTCAGGAGAAGCAGCTCAGTTTACCTGACAGAAGCAGTGTCAGTGTTAAAGGGGTCTGTGGCACAAAGCCTTGCCGGGAAACAGGAAACCTAGAAGATCACCATCCCTAATAAAACAACGTTAGTACTTGCACCACCTGTTTCAAAGCAGTTGGCTACAGCAGCTTGAATCTGCACCGAGTATGTTGAAACAAATCCAGCCAACTTTGCAACAGAGAGGTTCAGGATCCGAGGCCCGCGTTGTACGCAGGTACTGGGAACCGTTATTTCAAGCTGAGGGAAAAGCACATTGAAAACCTCTTGTTAGAACTGAAGCATTTCATCACTTTCCATTCAAAGCCTCATATAAATATTGCCATCACAGTGGCGTGGTATCAAGCAACGGCTTGCAAAAACATAAAAGAAGTCTCACTTGGTCTTTAGCTTCAGCATGGCCAGAGATGCAAGCAAAGCAGTAGAAAAATAGCTCTCCATTCTGCATCATATAGGAGGGGAAAAATTTGTTTAAGTAAGGAGATTCAACTACATCCACAAATGAAGATGTCATCTTTCCAGTATCGCTGCAGTGGCAAAACTCACCCTAATCCAGTACCCAGCCTCCAGAAAGAGAGTTTGTAACCTTTCAATAAAGGTTAAGAAGCTGAGAGATGAAAGCAAAACATGAAAACCACCTGCTTTTTAGTACTGTATCTACGCAGGACGGAGATGAAGAAGAATTTAAGACTATAGAGTGGCTGCAGACAGCTCCACAAAGTCTTTGGGTTTTTTTTAAGGGAGAGCCATCCATTTTGGGAATGCATTCCAGTTTGGGACTTTCAGAGTTCACAGAAGTAGCACACTGAGTGCCACGTATCGCTGGAGTCTGTTTTCCAGAAGGACCAAATACTTTCAGACTGGTGATAGCAGATTGTTGTTACGCACTGATAACATTCACCATATAGAAGCATGTTAAAGTCAGCTAGGTATAACAAGAGCTAGCTTTTTCTGATCATTTTGTAGGGACTTAAGAATGCAAGCAACAAGCTTTGCCTTTCAGCAGAATAGAGACCAGCTGTTAATTACAGTTCTAAGTTACTCAATGAAGTCCAAGACATTGAGAAAGACATGTAAAATGAGATACAAACCTCCCCCCCAAATCAGTCACAGTGAAATACAGAATTACCAGAGGAGCATTTGGATACTTGTTAGGAAAAGGAGCAGAAACCCTGGAGAACCTGCAGTATTCTTCAGGAATCAGATCCCAGGAGCACAGGTAACAGAAGGAGAAAAGGCGATCCAGAGCAAAACCTCTGGACTCTTTTGCCACATGCATTTTATTTCTGTTTTGATTACCAAGTCCATTTTTGAATACTTAAAAGGCCAGCCTTTCCGAGGGGATGAGAGTTCCCATTTGTATCAGTCCTTGTCCTGAATGACAGATCACACTTCTCCTTTCCGTCAAAGAGGAAACAAGAGAGACCAGGGCCTGGAGAGCAGCACAGAAGATAAGGGATGGTCAGTGCTGAACCCTCATCCAGAGGGATGCTGCAGAGCAGAGACCCCATGCAAGGGAACACGAGCGTTCCGAAGGGGAGCAGATACACAGCAACAGATACAGTAGAATTTTTATTACGATACCTACGTCATAGACATTTCTATAAAACTCTGAAGCAGAGTACCGGCAACCTAAGTAATAACAAAAGTTGAAGTAAGTTGTAGCTAAAAGTAAGCTCTGTTCACACTTGGTTTGCAAAAGAAGTCTCCAGGTAGGAATGCTATACTGTTATCAGTTTCTGCATAGCGTAATGACATGCCTACCTATAATTTAACAGAACTTGCTATGTTTCAACACATTTTTAAAAACATATGCGTCTGCACATTTGGTCAAGCACTAACGAATAGGTTCAGATTCCCTTCATTCAATTACCCATGCAACATTGCCAGGGAATTCCTTACATACTGCACTAGTTGCACATGCAATTTCAAAGATACAGCTTCCTTAAAAATAGTGAATATTTTAAAAATTCTAATCATATAGAAGTATAGAACTGGTAAAAAATGCCAGACCTTGTTTAAAATGTTACCATTCTGTAAAACAACTTTAAGTTTCAATATACACACACATACACAAGTCAATTCCTCACCTCTCAGCTTTTAAAGACAGCACAGCAGAAGATGGATCTCTAAGCCAAAGTCCACAAACCCTTGAGCCACAGGGGACATTGAAGTTTTTGATGTGTATAAGCAGTATTGTTACTACAACACATAGGAAGAAAACACGCTTTATTAATACTTGCCTCCATTTGCTCCTCTCTGACTCCCGTTACGTCAAAATATATTACAGCTTCTAAGGTACACTTACCAAGTCAGAAAAACATTCTTAGCAACACACGGGATCGATCAATAAGCCCATTCACCCAAATATTATGCTCAACACCGTAAGCTTTCCTAAATCGAGCTTGTCCTAATTACAAAGCTAACTAAAAACACAGAATCAAGCAGCCTGGAAAAACAGCTGCAGAGGCTGACAGCCGGGGGGGCTGCAGAGTCAAGTCATCGCAACGTTTCCAAACGTCGACGTTATTTCAAGGCGAGCGCAGCTCTGGTGCTCACCACGCGCACCCCCTCGCTCCAGCACGTCGCGGCGGGGCCAGGCACGAGAGACACCCACAGACACGGCTCGTGCCACCGTCCTCGGGCGGGTCGGGAGTCCTGCCTCCCAAGCACAGCATCCTTTTGCCCTCGTGTGGTTTTCCCCATCGCTACCTCAGAAGATCCCACTGTGGCTGAAGCTGCACAACGAGTTTTAGGAGGCAATCCCAAGCTGTTCCAGAGGTGAGGCGTGGGAGGGGTGGCACTGTGTGACAGGCGGCATCTCAAACTCCCCTTC
>NW_009213452.1:0-13648 GCF_000690835.1 Fulmarus glacialis | reverse complement strand
CTTACCCTGACGCTGTCTTCAACTCCCCCCCCGGCTTTTTTTGATATTCATCGGTAGTACTGGTTTTTACACAGCATGAAGAAAGCTATTTTTTGTTTACTAACTCATTTTACGAAGGGCATGTGGACTACTTCCAATACTTCCTCTAACATTTAATTTTGCTTAATGTCATTATTATAGCCCGACTGTGACAATGTGTACACATGATAAATGTATGCATATAAACACAAATGTTTCATCACTTTTTGAAAATAAAAGTCTAAATTCTTCAGTCCTATAATTATTAGAACAGTAATGATTTTAAAAAAACACTTTTTTTTTTTCCAGATTTAAGTTCAACAGAATGACCGGGAGAATTATTTAGTAAGAAGGATTTAAGAGTCACTTACAGAGACTGAAAGGTATCATAGTATGGATTAACAAAAAAATTGTGCCCTTACTCTCAAGTCAACTTCAAGCCGTTTAAGTCAGTCACTCTACGTGAATCAAAACAAATTACAAAAGTGAAACAAGCTTCTAGGTTAATTCAGCATTATTTTTTACGTCCCTGATAGTTTCATCTGCATTCAGCATCCACAGAAAAGTATTTACTGTAGTCAAAAGACAGACACTTAAAAGCACGGTTTTCAGGGTTCTCCGAAGTTTGCTTGTAAGGGAAAATACATTGTTAATCAGCCCACACCTAATGCACACAGTGGTACAGAACCCAGTTCAGCACTGGAGGTCTTGCACAGGCTTAAGGAGTTGCACAGCAAGCATACTTGTACCCATTAGTTAGTCCATTTTTAAAGTTGTTTATTTTTCATATTCATGGATTTTTCTAAACAATTCGTTGTGAAAAACAGATCAACTGAGTTTCCTTCCTCTATGAAGAGCTACTAACTAGCATTCATTAGTTTCCTCACCACAACATGTTCCTGAAAAAAACCCACAAAAGCGATTATCACCATTTCCTCAGCAGAGAAGTCTATCGGGGATTTTTACAGCTTTGACAGATAAAAAGGGCTTGGTGTAATGGAACTCAACCTGCTAAAAAAGTGACAAAAGACTAAAATACACACTCATAGAATGGAGTTGTAGAAGGAGGACAGCACTGTTGGCATCATCCAGTCCTTTCCTTGTGCCAGAGAGAGACCGTTCCCTGTAGAACCCCTTAAAAGGCCTAATTTTAAGTCTCTCAGAAATAGAGCTTCCAGCAATTGCCTTCAACCTCATTTGCAAAGCAGACTTTCCCTCAGTGAAAACAATCCAATACTCATTTTTCATGTAATATTCAGTTTATTTTATGCTGGAAGTGATAAGCAATATATTGCAGCTTTTGTGTTAACAGAAGGTGTTTAATGGCCCCAACACTCTTGGTTTTGGCATCCACAAAAGCTTATGTTACAAATAGGTTATTAGCAGAGACAGGCATTAAGTTTCTGTGTATTAAAGGCAATGCAACCTCTTCCCCCACCCAGCTACTGCCATGACCCTGAATGTTTGTTTGCATGGGTGACCAATCCCTGGTTCTTCAGTCCCAGTTTCAAAAGTACCAAGTCAGTCATCCGCCCCGTTGATCCAATTACCTAGCGTGTAAAACATTAAGACTCAAGACACCATTAGGTCCCAGACTTAGTCCTGAACCTATAGACACAATATACAGAGTATCTGAGGTGTGGAAGAGGCTACTTCTGCTGTAATTTATATCCAGAAAAGGAAACCCAAAGCACCTAATTCACCTTTAAATAACCTCTACACGTTTCTTCTCCTGGACTTTATGGGTTTACAAACTATCAACACAACAAATACGGCATAGCAGCACTCTGGCAGTGAGGTTCACAGCAAGCACGCTTCCAATCCTTCTTTCTGGATGGAAGAGGCTAACTCAGTCTTGCCAGGTGTGAAAAAGCACCGTCTGCTAGAACTTGCCAGATCACTTACTGCTATGTGTAACCCATGGCACCCACTGCTAAACTTTCTTAAACTGGTTTTCACCCTTCAGAGCAACTATGACAACATGGTCTGTTACTCTGTATGCTGACAGCTGATACGCAAAGTCCTTTTGCAAGGATGTCACTGGGCACCTGCAGAACGTTTTACTTGTGGCTCGTCCTACCTTGCTTGCCTCAAAATTCTCCTAAAGGGTGAAGTAGTCCTAGGACTGCATCCTGTAGCTTGCAGGACATCTGTCAAGTGTTTCTCTCTAAGCATTCTGTTCAGTTTCTTCAAATTAATCCAGGCAAAATTTCACTGAGAAAATGCAAGAGAAGATGATAAAAAAAGAGGGACCAAGGGGGAAAAAAAACCCCAAACCACAAAAGCAGAATGCTTCTTAAAGGAAAAAAAATTAAAAATAAGCTCCCTTCCAAATTGCTCTATGTCTTTTACATGTTCTGTTGATTGTATTTGGGGCTCATCCATTTCATTTATTGACAAATTAATAAAAATTCATTCAGCTTGAATCCTCCGTCAGCCCTCCACAGTGTCTGACGACTGCTCCTTTAGAAAGTGGCTGACACCATTCAGGGCAGAACCACGGGAACTTCCTTCACTTCATCCAAGGGAAACTTTCTTCAGAGATGAAAACTGAGAGCTCATTTTGAATCAAAGATCCTTATGCTACAACTTCATGTGAAAGGTGACTTCAGTGCATCAAAACAAGCCCAAAATATTTGAAGCCATTTTGTCAAGCCCAAGAAATATAGGGGGATTTCACGTATGTCAAGCTGAACCTGGCTCAGATGATGGAAGGCTGCAAACACATTAATTTACCTTGAAATAGACCACAAAAGGTCAAAATAACTGCCGGATTCAGTAAGTCTTAGAGTTAAGCCCAGGAAAGTGAACCTTGTCATTTCTGTGCAAGAAAAGTAAGAAGACGATGTCCCCTTCCTCACCGAGTTTGTCTGCATTTCAACCTCCTCTATTAAATGCAAATATTCCTACCTGCCAACTCCAAGATGCGAGGAGGATTTACCGGGGAGGAAATGCAAGTGACAGGGCAGAGATTAAGGGGCAAAGTGCTCCCAGGTCGGTGCGGCTGAGCGTCTGCAGGGGACAGATTTGCCATGGGGGACATTGGCCATTTGCAGCAGTAGGTCACAGTAACAGCTGAGGCACGAGCACAGCGGGCAGCAGCAGGTCCGCTTCAGAATGCTCCTCGCTCTGTCGTTACCAAGAAAGCAGAAGAAAGCTGTAAACCCCACCTGCCTAGGAAATGGAGAAGGAACGTTTCTGTTTTGGCAGCACACCCCATTCCTTTCTCGTACTCACAAATCATGCCAGTGTAGTGAGAACACGATAGATCTCAAGTCTAAACGTGACAGCTATCAGTTTATGATGTACCTGAAATCTTAGGGTTAGAGAGTAGCTCAAGATGAAACTACCAGAACCAAACAGCTTCAGGAACACTGCACGCTGAGCTCAGGAAACTATTGGAAGTAAGTAGTCAGTTACACAGATTTTAATTGTAAAAACCTGTATTTTCTTAAAGAAAGACACGTAGCAGAATCAAATTAAAGTTTTGGACACTAGTTCTGAAACAGCATTAAAGGCTTAAAAGAATGTATTCCAGTTAAACGATCATTTGTGAGAATACATTGGAAAAAATTTGGGTTTTTTAGTCCAAACAATTTCTTAGGAGCTAATAATTATCACCTGGGTGTATGTAATAGTAACAACCACCAACTTTAAAGCAGCAAATGGGAATTTACTTTAAAAAGTTCTGAATTATATAGTAACTGATTAACTGATAATTTTGAATTATATAGTAACTCAAAATCTCCCGTGTTGCATATACATGCACTTACCTACAAGTACGTAGGTACTTACACTTGCAAGTAGGAACACTTCTTAGCTACAGCTGTTTTTTCTTGCCTTCCACAGCTCATGCACAACTCCACCACCCGTCCTGTGAAGCCACCAGCTGATAACGTACACCAATACCAAATTCTTCTTTTGACCATTTCCCTATAGGCAAGCTCTCTTTAAAGTGTTTTCCCTGCTTGACTGGTTTTGACTACATTCTTCGTGCAGCCCCCAGCAAATGAGTTTCTACAGCAAAGTTCTTCTCAAGTCTGCTCAGACCATACCTATCGGCAGCGGTGCAGCAACTGAAGCTTTTCTGCTTGCAAATCCGTGGCTCTTGAACCAACTGCTGGCACAGAGCACCCGAGATGTCTTGGGCCATACTCGTTATTAGATACAGCAAATCAGGCAACAGCCTCGGTACGTGGCATTCAAAATAATTGTCTCCGTTCGCAGAGAAGTTTTCCGTCTGGTCCTCCCTGAACGTTTGAAAGTGTTTAACAATGTAATACAACAGACTTTAAAAAGGTGCTGGAACAGCGATGTAGCATGAACTGAACTAGACCAAGGATTTTGTATAGTGACGCTAGTAGTCAGTGTTTGTGTATGAAAACTTGATTAAAAGATCAAACGTGTTCCCATAAAACCTATGTAATTCCACGCAAAGGTGGTCCATGACCACTGAAGAGGAAATTCAAAATTACTTCCTTCTTCAGTCTGTGGCCTGTGCTCTGTTTCTTAGGGAACACAAAGCAGAATTTCCCTTTCGTGGCAAATCCTACAACACTTAAGTATTCTGCAAAAAGATTCAGCTTTACAACATGCTTGAAGACACACCGGAAAGTCTTCTAAAGTCTTTAACTACTTGTAATTAATCCACTAATTTTCGTTGCTCAAACTGAGCCACAAATTCAGAACATCTGGCCTTCCTGTAACATCAGTACAGCCAGTCGAACGCGCGTACACACACAGAAATACCAGATCCAGGTCAGCTGGCATTTAACATTCAGAAAGACATACCAGTACTTCCCTTATGGTGGTGGTTATGCAACCTGCATTTTCTACGTAGATATCACTCCTAATGTAAGTGTATCCCAAGCGCACAAGAAAATACTCTTCTGAAATAGAATGAACATAGCTGATCCTCAAAAGCCCTCTCGTTATTTGTGGCAGAGGGCATTATTCATTCGCTAGGATGAGCAGGACTCTGATCAGTGAAAATGAGGAAGGAACAGAAAACATGCACAGCTCACACAACTCAAAAAACTGTTATTAGTTAAACAGCCATTCTTCCTTAAAGTGATTAAGGGTCATTACTCAAGAGGAGCAAGCTCACGCCAATTTGAAGAACAATTGCGGCACCACCGTAAAGAAGTTTAAAACTACCTTAGGAGCCTGCAAGGGAAACACCCATGTAGTTACAGCCTTAGCTCTAAAAAAGTCACCCACCTTATACATGACAACATTTGAACAGACTGCAGAGACCACATGAGCCTGAATACAAGAAAACTCTGTCCAGCTAAAACCTAGCAGGATCTGAAAGTGCGACTCGGGCTTGCTTGACTATGCAGATTATCCTAATCCTTCAGCATATGCCACAGTGAACAAGGTATACATTTCAGTAGCTCAGTGTTGTCAAAAGAAATGTTCTGAAAACCCAACGTGAGTCATCTCATTTCAGAATGGTTTAGGAAAGAAAGCAGAAGAATGTTTGGGTGAGGCCTAACGGTGATTATGTGTTACAGGCTGCTCTACATAGGTACGTGTACCTATTTTTTAATCTGAAAAACCTCCCCCAGCAGCTATCATGGAAGTGCTGAAAGCTCACAGCAGTATATTTATCTGCCTTGTCAGCATCATGCTTAACTCCCAAGAAGGAAGAGATCTCCAGATTGGTGCAGAAAGGGCTATGATCACTTCCAGGGATCTTGTCGCTTCATGCTTAAGCGTTTGATCCCAGAACAAGGTATCTGTAGATACTTCCACCAGTCACATTTTACTTAGCAAAATAACTTTATACAGCACGGTAAGAAACGTGACTGCATACACCCACACATGCAGCAAACTACCATCCAGCTGCTGCAGTGAACCGCCAAAAAGACCACCCTGTTGCAAATTCTGTATGTCTTTGCAGCAAGCGTCAGTTCTCACGCGGGTTACCTGAGCAGCGACACCTATACTGTTTAATTTACACTGTGACTGTATTGACCAGAGCATCACAGGTACGTCCAGACACTGCAGTGACATCCTCACACGCAGCATACTAATGAACAACGCCAGTTACTTCCAAACGAGCAAAAGATAGGACCTGATGCCATCTTTGCTCTAAGAAGGAATGCGCTCTACCACCTAAACATACACATAGAACGGAAGACTTTTCTGTCTAGCAAACAGTTTCATATGCCATCTTACACCGGACACTAAAAATCAGAGACAGCGGCATTTACATCAACAGAACTGTTGATGCCCTCTGTCTTCAGTAAACTAGTAAAACAGTTACCATCAAGCAAGTTGATGTCCTCGAGTCTTTTAGTCATCCTTACATCCACTAAGCAGCCCCTTACAACTTAGTATAGGACAGTTTGTTGAGGCTTGACTTCCAGGTTATTCTTTACAGTAAAGCGGTGCCACTAACAAATTTATTAAAAGTTTTAACAGACTCAAGCCAAAACAATACATTTATGACCTCTGAAAGAGAGCAGTTCTTACAATTATCTGCATTATGTACACAAATCATTTTAGGAAAGTCTAAGCAGGACAAGGGAGGGTAAAACAGAAGCATAATCTTAAAGGTTTCTTTACCCAACATCATGATGCTGAGAAACCTGCTTTATAATACACAACTCCCACTCCTGCTTATCGAAAACCTCTACACACAAGGCTACATTTCTCACTTTATCTTGACATACTCTGCATAAAGTAATAACCTTGCATGAAGTTTGCCCTAATAAAAGAGATATAGATTACAAGAGGAATTCTTGTGTGTTACGGTTATACTTTGCTCTGATTGCAAAATCATTCGTCAGCATGAGACTTGAGGAAGCTTTCTCCTAACTGACCCCGTGCAAATATCCATTTTACATTTGTGATCGGAATACTTAAGCTGCTCCCTTATTTTTGCATTGCAGCCATTTACTACACACTTACTGAAGAAACAGTCCCTCATACAGGTTCTTAAACAGATTAACTCATTCCCTATATTCCTATGACTATGCACACTCGTCACCCCAAAGAAGCTAACAGCTCTCTAATCTGATCTTTGAGTAGTTTATCCAAACAAAACAAAACAAGGGGGAAGAGGGGGAAGCTACTCACAATAAACTCGTATACTTGGTAATACAATGAGTAACATAAAGAACATGTTTTCAACAACTTTGAGTTACAAAGAAACCGCCCTTATGGCTGAAGCCCATGAAATCAAACTTGCTTCAAGCTGAGGGAACATTCAGATAAAGTAATGGTTACATGTTTTTCTCCTTACTATGATTTTAGACAGCTACTACGGGGATAGGTGGTATTTTGGTCTGACCTGGTAAGCTGTTCTTATGGAAGACTAACAGTTTTCAAAGTACTTATTCCAGAATTAAGCTCTATTGTTCTCAGAAGGTAAATATAAACCTGTAAAATTAATCTGCAAGGCCTTTACCACTTATATCCAAAATTTGCACTGTGCACAAGAGAAAACCTTTTTAAAAATTAAAGCTGTACATATCAGCATGTATGAAATTCATGTGCAATTGCATTTATTTATAAGCATGCCTGTGAAGTTTAGGAAGAAGTTTTCAACTCACTTATTTCATTAGCAACCTGGTCCAGTTTTTCTTTTGACCTACTGATTAGAGCCACCTTCATTCCACGTCTTGCTAACTGCAACAAAACAAAACAGGAGACATAAGAACAATCATAAATCACTTTCAAGTTAGTATCCTAATTAAAGGAATTGCATAATTTGTCAAGCATCACAACAATATATGACCAGCAAGTTTGAAAAAATTACAATTTTAAATAGAGACATGAAGGGGTAAACCAGGACAAATACTTCCATGCTACTTCTTACTTGATTCCTTTCACGACAAATTTATTATCTTCTCAGTCATCCAAAACAGGTCTATAGGCACATTTATAAAATAGAAAACCAACAGCAGATATTTTACAGAACTTCTACAACACCTCTGCAAGTCAGAGCAAAGAAGTTATCACCCACAATTAAGTTTAACACGCCAAGTTAAGATTGTTATCCATAGTCACTTGAACAACTATGCTGCAAAACTACCCCAGCACTCAACACTTGCTTCCTTTAGTCAGGCTCCACTTTTACTTTGTACTAATCATAGGTATAAAGGTTAATTTACTCGTGCAGTTCTTTTAGGGAAGCTGTGTAACTTAAGCTGTGGCCAGAGCATATCCTGGTCGTCAAATCAGACCTACCACTGCAGGTTTGTGATGTGATCTAACAACTCAATTTAAAACTGCAGAAAGACAGCTACGTATCTGAATTACTCTGCAATGAAAACAAACAATGTTTGTGACTACTGTAAGTCCCTCTTCCAGTGAAAAGTAAAAACGATATATCCACAGTTCATAGTGACACAGTCCTTTAGACACTTAACACCAACATATAAAAAACAGGTAAGTTCTCATTGCTCCAATAAAACTCCTTCACTGCCTTAGGAAGCAGATGAGAATGGGTCTTAAAGGGAATCTAAAAAAAACCCAAGAAAAACCACAGCATAGTATAGCAACAATCTAAAGTGACTTAATCTCATCTACCTTTCTAGCAGAAGTAGGCAAACCAAGAAAGCTTCTTTCAGAGAGAAGAATGAGAAAGTTCATCAGCAAACTCCATACTTCACTTCGAGATGTGTGATCTCTAAGCAGAGGAAATCTCATACTAGATATCTCAGGAGCTTAGAGTGAGGTAAACACTTTACCTAAAAGTACCTCAGCCTGTGACACCGAGGACAATTGAAAGTAATCTACTCAGAGTCTGAAATAGCTGTGGTCCCACGGGGCAAAAAAGCCCCAGAGATGTTCCTCATGGGTGCAAGCTCCAGACCACTGACACGCAGTTTGGTTTCTTCCAGCAGTCATAACCTCTGGGCTCCCGGATTGCTTAAGTGGGTACCTGAGCTTTACGGAAAAGTATCCAGCTGCACTTGTCTCAAAAGCCGAGGAAGCAAAGCCATGCCAACAGACCCTCAGCACGTTTAGAGAACTTCCACCACAAGAGTAACTTCAGAGAAACTACTGCTATGTTGACACCAAAGGGACGCACTCTGAGAAGTGCATCTGAAATCTGGAAATGGAAACCCATTTGCAAGAGAAATTCTTTGAGGACAGAGCACATAAAATGGCCAAGGAAAGAGCCTGTAAGTAGGAACGAATACCACTTAAAAGAAGTAATCAAACTCGGAAAAGATAGAGTGCTCAACAGCAAGTTCAGTTTGAGCCTGATGAACCCGATTAGTTTCTGCTGAGCACTCTGAATTCACTGGTAAAGATCTGGTGAGTTGAAAAGAACTACAACAGTTCAAAGAGCAATAATGATCCTCTGAGACGCCAGTAACTAATTACATTTTTATATAAGGAACAAGAAAACCCAGTTGCTTTGCAGATATCCTGCCATTATACTTGGATCTTTGGACAGTGTCCCCAGGGTCACGAAAAGGCTGAATGAGAAGACCTTAAAACTAATCACAAAAACTCACCCAGAGTAGCAAACATTGGGAAGATGCTCTTGTAGCCTAAGGATTGATGCAAGCAACAGTTGCCATTCTAATGGAGTTGGTGGATGTAGGCGTCTGATTTCCTTAAATCCCATGTTAGTAACTACCACATTTTCCACTTTTGTAGCCAAACACAGCTGCTGTTAAAGCCCTTTCCCTCCAAGATGGAAAGGAATGTCATTGACAGCCCACCAAAGCAGAGTTAAAACTCTTGTTAGAGTAGGTATAGCAAGAGGATCTACAAAAAGCAATACTAAGCAGATGTGCATAGAGTACTGCGAATACTGCAGAGTACGCAAGGGGATCACAACCTCTAGTTTATCACTAGCATACAAATACATCTGAGATTAAATTTAACTCATGATTTGCAAAAGCGAACAGCAGACAGCAAGGGAGGGGCAACAAACAGCGACTCATGACCATATCCTTTTAAAAAAAAAAAAAGAAAAAGAAAAAAGTGTGCTGCTTTGGAGTCAAAGACTGGGCAAGCATTACCGAAACAGAGAAGAAAACTTGCATTTACTATGGCACTACCTTTCGTGAAGGGGTGGTCTAGTGATGAAAAGGATATCAGTGCTGAGCAAGGAATAAAGACTGCAAGAGTGAAAAGTGTAAAAATGGCTCTTTGCTTGGAAAAGAAGGAAAATAACCAACAGAGCAGAGTATAACCAGAGAATCCACAAACTTGCAACGTTCTTCCATCAATTACTGGTGACCATGTCAGACTTTCAAAGAGGCGATTCTCAACACACCGTTACATTTCTCACCAACTCCTCCAAGGAGAAGGAAGTAATCTGCATGATCATAATCACAGGCATCAGTATGCCAGTGGTATTTATAGTAGCCTGATGGGAACATAGTAACCCGATGAGAATTTCTAGTAGAAAGTCAAGCCTTCGCTGGCAATCTCTAGAGTTAATTGAAAGACTGAGAAGTCTTTTCAGGTATTCCACATTTCACCCTGCATTCACACTTGACTTCATCAAGTATTCTTTATCCACATAAGCTGTCAAAGGATGGATATATGTTTTATCCTAAATAAATAAATAACAATAATACATTTTAAAAAATAGAAACCTGTCTTATTCTATAGCCCAAGAATGAATATTTGTACCCTTTGAGGTGCTTTTGGGGTGCTCTACGCCTATAGCAACTACAGCAGAGAAGCTGAAACAGTCAAGCGTTTCCCAGCAGGATCTCACACTTGTGATCAGCTTTCCTAACAGGGGTTCGTCTACAGGGGTCTGCCAGCAGCACACGTTTGTGTTTGAAGGCAGCCTGGTTCTCAGAGACACCAGCAGAACATAAAGCAAGCTGTAGTTTCACTCACCCGAATACCTAACATATAGATCCCGAAACTA
This sequence comes from Fulmarus glacialis, assembly GCF_000690835.1. Lineage (NCBI taxonomy): Eukaryota > Metazoa > Chordata > Aves > Procellariiformes > Procellariidae > Fulmarus > Fulmarus glacialis. The sequence continues at coordinate 2,772 of NW_009213452.1, read as the reverse complement.
ATCTCCCATGATGTTCAGAAGGTGTCTCCCACACCAGAGGACTTCCTCCTGATACTGCTGTTCCCTGGGCACAATGACCTCCTTCCACTTGCTCTAGGCAGTTAAATTTGCTTAAGTGCCACGTGACTGGGGTATTTGGCACGTATAAGCTGTCAGCTCTACGCCAGAATCAGGCACTGTTGCATCAGGCTTAATTCCCTTTGCAGCCAACTCCCCCTATCCTGACCCAGTAGGACGAGGTGCTACTTTCCGCAAAGCAGAAAGGAATTTGGGGGCTAGGGGTGCAGGTGGCAGGGCACACAGCGGGTGGAAGGGAAATCTAAAGGGCGAGGACTACCCGTAAAGACGAACGCTACTTTCCCCGTGGGCTCTGCAGAATAAAAAATTCCAGAAAAACTCAACTGCTGATCTCCTCACACAAAGTCATGCTGGTGTTTCAGAGAACACAAAAATGAGTACAGATGGGCTCACTTTGCTACTGTTGCTGGAGTTGAAAGTTATTTTTGCTATAAATTGTTGTAGTCAGCACTATTTGTCATGATGTTCTCTGGGCTTATAGGCTAAATTGCCCCATATTAACAGGCACTTTCTGTCTTAAGCAATATATTCCAGTACCGTATTTGGAGCCCACATATCCATCAAGAGCAAAAGTACAGTAAAAGAGATAGAGGTAAAACCCAGCTTCAGAGACTTCACGAACTATAGGGAATAATTGGAACATACTGCAGGCAGCTAGAAATGCCATTTAGTCAGTGCCTGGAAATACCAAAAGGAAATACCAAGGGTTGAGAAAGTTAAAATAATTGTAACAACTAAAAAAAAGTTAAAAATAAAAACTGGAGGACAAAGTAAGGGCTGAAAATAGAATTCACAAATAAAGGAAACTAACGAAAAGGGATACAACTTTTGGCTGGTCACCTGAGGGAAGCAAGGCAAGAGACCTCTTTCTCCACAGGTGTCTATGTTAAGATAAGGTGAGGAGATATGATCTGCTGCTGGACAGAGTTGAGACAGCATGACATCTTGCCAAGGATCGAGATTCACTTCCAAGTGGTAAGAATTCTTACCTCTTCTGCATAGGCTTTTCCAATCCCATCAGTAGCTCCTGTGACCACTGAAAAAGACAGACAGATACACATTAGCTGCTTCACAGCAATAACTGCAATGGGTGTTCATTAGTAGGCCATTAAAGTACTCATTCCAGCCAAGAGACACATCAGAGGTTCTGGAATAAGTGTACAACTTATTAAATCTCTTAGGGAACTCGCGCTAAAATCTTTCCGTATATAAAAAAGGAGAGGAAGAGGAGTTGTGAGCCTAGCAGTTATTTTAAGAATCACGTTCAGCACCCCTCCTCATGCCAGTCCTCTGGCCCACTACGCTTCTTCAGAAGCTTTGCAGACTAAGAGAGATTTCCAAGTCATTTAACTAAAAAAAGCCCAGTTATGACTATTAAACCAGTTCTCAACTTAGTTTTAAGTATATTGTAAAATAAAAAGTATCTTAAAGCCTGCAAGCATCCAATAAAAGAAACATTTTGGGACACGGGCAACAGTCTCTGTTAGTGACTCTCCAGTAGATTTCAGATCCCTGTGACCATTGTGCTTACCAGCAGCAAGTATGAGTGACTGATGCAGCCAGCAGTTGCAAGCTGGGCTTCTAGAGCTTAAACTTTTTCACCCGTGGGTGACTGGGATCTGTGTCAAGCCTCAAGTCTTTCTAGGATTCTTTTCCACATGCTGAGAAGCTCCGAGTGACTCAACATGCCATTAAGTTTGACAGATTACTCCAGGGCTCTCACCACACCAGTAGCTGATCAACTCAGTTTGCTCACTAAATAGCAACTCCTCCATCCAGAATCTGCTTCTCCAACTACTTTTTAAGCAAGCACATTCAGCACCACTTCCTTCTTCTCTCAGCTCTTCCTTCTCATCAAACCCAATGACTACACCTCAACATCCTTACCCATTTAGCTCTCCTTTCATTCATCTGTCTCTACTCTCACTTTCCAAGTGGTTACAGAGTATACCGGATTTTCCTGTTTGTCCTCATGACAGATCAGAACTGCTTATCCCTGAAGGCAGGCATGCCCAAATAATTGGGCTTGTTTAACGTTTCAGAAAACTGAACTGAGAGTGTTGGTTCAACTCTCAGATCAACCTCTGCCTGAGTGAAACTCGCAGCAGACAGGTGTTGTCTGGCACTGGGATTCAGCAATAACTTCCCTTCAGGGCACCAGAAGGAGACGTGTTTGTGAGTCTCTAAACTGGAGAGACATGGATCTGACAGATGGATCGGTGGATAACAAGTTGGCTGGATGGTCGCACTCAAAGAGTTGCGGTCAACAGCTCTATGTCCAGGTGGAGACCAGTGACGAGTGGCGTTCCTCAGCGGTCGGTACTGGGACCAGCGCCGTTTAACGTCTTTGTCGGCGAGATGGACGGTGGGATCGAGTGCACCCTCAGCAAGTTTGCCAGTGACACCAAGCTGTGTGGTGCAGTTGACATGCTGGAGGGAAGGAATGCCATCCAGTGGGGCCTTGACAGGCTGGAGAGGTGGGTCCATGCGAACCTCATGAAGTTCAACAAGGCCAAGTGCAAGGTCCTGCACACAGTTGGGGGCAATCCCAAGCACAAATACAGGCTGGGCAGCGAACGGATTGAGAGCAGCCTGGCAGAGAAGGATTTGGGGGCGTTGGTTGATGAGAAGCTCAACATGACCCGACGATGTGTGCTTGCAGCCTAGAAAGCCAACCGTACCCTGGGCTGCATC
>NW_009213451.1:26276-43365 GCF_000690835.1 Fulmarus glacialis | reverse complement strand
GCCTGGGCCGAAAGCGAGTGAGGGCCCGCGGCCTGGCCCAGGCCTGAGGTGGGCGCTGGCCGCCTCCTTGTTCCATCAGGGCTCCTCGCCGCCCTGCCTAGGCTGGAAGGGTTTCCTCGTGCTTTGGTGCAGCGCGGACTTGGCAGCGTTTCCTTACTGCTGTATTCGCTAGTTAATATGCTGGAATGTTGGTGGTGTTTTGTTTTCTTTTTAACACTCTGCTGTCCTTCATCCTTGTTCTTAATCTAATGCTTGAAGTCGTCTTACTCAAAGTATCAGTTTCAAAAAATAAAAATAAAAATCTCAGAGTTGTCGCTGTAAGTTCCTGCAAACTGTATCATCCCAGTGGAAAAGTGGGGTTTAGTGACGGAAACAGGATGTGTCTCTGAAAGTACTTGTAAAAGTAGGATTTCATAACTGAGTTTCAAAGCACAGTAACTTTTTCTAGCAGCGGGATTATTTTCTCATTTTCACTTTTTTGTGGTTAATACTAGCTGTCCAATGCTGTGGGTGCTCGTTTCTCATGCATGTTTAAAGTTACCTTATTTAGAATGCTCTTAAATTACATTGGACACTGTACATGTAAGCTATGAACAGTTGTTTGAAAAAGTGTATTGATAGTTAGGGCATCTTGTCATATCAGAGGTTGTATGTAGTCATAATTAAAGTACGTGTAACTATGAGGATTTGGGGGGTTTTTTATGTGTAATGCATGCACTATTTGTGGAAGTAAGCTAGCATTTTTAATACCTATAGAATACACAGGCTGGCGTCTGCTTATGCTGTCGATTTGCCCGTGAGTGGCGTCATTGCTCTCTGGTCAAAGCTGCACAACATGACCTGAACTTGTGTTCTGGGCTGTGACCTTGACTGAATGCTATGTCTATAAAGCTAATTAATTCTTTAAAGGATAGCTTAAAACCTCTCTAAAATTTTTTCCACCATATATGTTATGCTGTTTATTTATTTGGGTTTATGCTTATATGAAGTTTATGTAAATTTGGAGCATCTTTTTGAAGATGCCCTGTTCGGAGGGCAGAATACTCACGCAGTGTTACGTCTCAAAATGAAAGTTAATTGCCAAAGTAACTGAAACATAAGTACATAAAGGGTCTTGATGTAATTTATATGTATGAAAAGTGGTACGTCCTCCTGTTTTCAGGTAAGTTGTGAGAGATAAGTCTCTGGTGGAAATGGGAGACGAATATAGATAGAACAGAGCTGAACTGCATATTTAAGAAGGTTTTGGTTCTTACTATAGTACTCTAGTGGCAATACCATTTCTATAATAGGCTGTAGTGTAGTTGAGAATAAGCAGTAAGCGTACCTTGTTGTCCGAAAACCATATAACAATATAGTAAAGCACATTTTCTTGTGTACTTGCAGGAACACAGTGTATTAAATTACCTAAGCAACCATGCTGGCTGCAAGGCTAGTATGCCTGAGGGCATTATCATGCCAGACTGTCCGCCCCACCATTACTCAGGCTTCCCCAGCTTTGAGGAACTCCAATATAAAAGCATACAGGCTGTGGCAGCCTAACCAGGTAAGGTAATTCTCTTTCTAATGGTTCTGACTGCTGATATTTTAAAGGGTTGAGTGTTTTGCCAAAAGAATCACTTTGTATGGAGTACCTGATTTGAATGATCACGAGCCTTCTGCTTGTTTGAGGTACCTGCTCTAATTTACTGAAGGGAGAGTGTTACTCAATCAAAAAACAGGGGTTTTAAGAGCAATTGAAATAATATCTTCTATTCCAATGATTATTTCCCCATTGAAATTACTGGAAGAAAGAACTTAAAGGAGGTAGGTAGTGATGGACAAGCCTTGCTATGTAAGGTGGGAGGAGCAGAAATTCTTGTCTGATCTCCTCCTAGCTCCCTGTTTCCAAGTAAGAGTCTAAAATATAGTATTAAAGTAAAAACTTCCTTTTGAAGATTTTAGTCCCAATATGTGTTTAGAGCTGTAGCCCAGGCTAGAGCAATTTCTGAACTATGGCAGGACTATCGTGGGTCTTACCAGCAATTTTAAAAATTGGACTGCCGTTGTCCTAAGACACTGTCTGTTTATTCTTTGTTGAGAGAAGATGTTTGCTTTTTGCTTTCTGCCCAGGTAACTGTTAGGAGGCATTGCCCTTGTGTCATCATCTTGGTCAAAGTGCCAATAGCAAATTCTTCACCTCCTTTGTGTTTTTCTCTTAAGCATAGAAAACTGTTTTAAGCATCCTAAGTTTGTAGGTGTGTCGGGGGGGGGGTGTCCATGTTTTCTTGTTGGGTTTGGGGTTTTTTGTGGTGGTTTTATTTCTGTGGCGAGTGCTACATAATTATAATGTTGGGCTAGATTTCGTTAGATGTAAAACACAACAAAACTGAAGTGCTATGGTAAACTTCCTGGATTTTATTGCTCTAATGGCTGATGATAGCAATACTTGCAGATTTCAGGTTTTAGTATTAAAACAAACTCGCAGCTTTGAGTGAGCCTTTGGTTGCTCAGGTGCTTGCATAATAATTAAGAAATTGCTGGAAAAAATGGTAAGGAAACTTCAAAAGTTGTTTCTGAACTTAAATACATGTTTATTCTGTGTTGCTCTTGCAGCTTACTAAGACTTTGAGAAGCATGCTACATTTATTTGGAGCTTGTCAGCCTTAAAAATCTTAAGTTTATAGGCCTTCATTCAAGGTTTATTCTCTAAATCAAGGCTGGAGTTGAAAGCAAAGAATTCATGCTGCTTTTCCAAATTTAGTGTCTGTAAAGTATAAGTATTGTACAAGAATTTTTTTCTTATAGAAGTGTTTACATTTATGTAGAAAGCAAAATAATTTTTTTACTAAATAAAGAAGTAAAGAGTGTGTTTTTACATTTGAAAAAAAAAAAAGCCTTGTTTAGTACAGTGGGTCTAGAGTAGAAGAAATGCAAACTGAAAACTTCGGCTTCTGAAATTCGCTGCATTGGTTCTGTACTGTTACGAACCGCATTCACACATTCTAAAGTTTCCTAAACTTTAATATTCAGTTGTTTTCCTTGAGCACAAGTGCTTCATGTCTTGGGAGGTAAGCACAGATAAATAAGAGACTATGTGGCAATTTTAAGTGTAGCAAGTAAATTGATAAGAAATGTCTTCTATTTTATTTCATTGAATCTTTCTTATGTTATTTCTGAATCTAACAGTGTTACGCCACCAGAGTAAGAACGGGTGTAAGGCGTGGAAAAATTGGCCAGGAAATTAAAGAAGCAGCATTTGAGCCATCTGCAGAAACAGCACTTAAAGGTAGTGTAGCTCTGCTTTAAATACTGAGAATCTTTGAAGCTTAACTTGAGTCTTCCTCAAAGGAATCGATTTTCTTCAAACCATTGAAGAGACTGAGAATATTGTTTCATAGTGATCTCCCTCAAACAACTGGAGACAGTTGCTTGTCTTACCTTGTAAAGTTTAAAGCTGCAAATATGTCACAGTGTAGAGAAACTTATTGTTGTCTCTACTTTAAACTGTTGAGAACTATTATGTCAAAAATGGTTGTCTCTTAATGGAGACTTGGTTGCAGATATTAAAAAATACACTAACGCTTGCTTTTCTGCATCTACTTTGTATATTGTTTCAAGGAAGGATTTTTCTACAACATGTACAGTTTGTGGAAAAAAAAAAACATTTCTGGTGCTACAGTGTTATGTAAGGCATTAGCTTACTGTGCTTGCTAGTACATCTAGTGTGGATTGTAATTTCCATGGATTACAAAGGGGTTTTTGAAATTGCAGTTTTCAGCAGAACAGACTTGTAAATGTCCTATAATAGCATTGAATTGACAAATGGAATATATGTAGATTGGTTAGATAATGTCTTGGCTATAACACATTAGGAAAAAATGTAGTCTTAAAGAGAGCTATACAACTGAAGGTGTTTGGTCTCAGCTGCTCTTACTTCAGTTCTCAGCTGCTCTTACTTCAGTTATAACTATTTTATGATTGATATTTGTATTTGTAGTAGTAATCTGATATGTGGCACACAGGCAGTATGTCTAAAAGTCAGACAGTAGAAACAGATAATAAATCGTGTTGTTGCCCATTAGCTTTAGAAATCCGTTTTTAAACTGATTCGTATTTAATTGCTACCAAAGAGCTCTTGAAGGAGCAAGCATTAAGGGCAGACGAGTGAGAGGAAAGGACACAATGTCTAGTTTTTCTCCTGTTTTATAGCGAGTTGGATAGTGAAATGGTACATTCAGCTGAGAGGTGAACTCTTATGTTGGAGAACCTGTTAACTGGTTTTGTGTTGGAATTCCTGTTACTGCAATGAAGGTCAGTAAACCTGGCATGTTATTAGCTGGTCTCTTATTTCTTACTCTGTTTTATGAAGCTATATTGTGTTGGTAGGCTGAATCTGGAGTTTTTACATGTAGCTCATTGAGAACTGGTAATGCAGTGACTTGAAGTTAAGTGGAGCTTTAAGGAAGAAGCCCAACATGGATCAGCTATTGCAGATACAGTAAAACTCGTGTGAGGATGTTATTAACTATCCAAGAAAAAGAATTCATGAAAGTGTGGATTTCTTTTTCCTTTATACAGCTGATCGCCTGGGGAAATTTATTGTTGCTGGAGGGGCTGCTGTTGGCCTGGGGGCCCTCTGTTACTATGGAATGGGCATGTCCAGTGAGATTGGAGCTATTGAAAGAGCTGTGTAAGTAAGATAGCTTACTGTTTTAAGTAAAGAGTATGTTAAGTGAATCTCCCTTCTCTTTATATCCATCTGTTCTTTAGCTGGTATCACCCAGTGTACACACAGCTTACGTTTTTTTTAAGCTCTGGACAGAAAACCCTCACCTCTGTGCAGGATTTCAAAGCGTGTAACTGAAAGCAAAACTTAAATTACCCAAGATTAAATGGATATTGACTTAAGTGAGTTCCTTTGTTTTGCTATATTTGAAATTTATTTGTGAAGAGTATATAAATATGAGGTGTGCCACAGATAATTTATGAAGGGTAGTCTTCTGTAAAACATATTGTTAAGACCACTTTGCCTAGTGTTTCTGTAAGACTGTTCATTAAACTTTAATACAGCACGTTGGAAAGACAGTCTCCTTTGAACACACTACTTATCTTGGTATAAGCCCTGCTCTAGTAAATATGTTTTGCTTAAAACTCTGGTGTATTGCTTTTTGGCCAACAAAAACCTGACTCTCATAGCAAAACCATATAGTTACTTAGACTTAAAAGGTGGTTAGTGATAAGCGTGGGCTTGGGAGAAATTAGTGCTGGAGACATTTTGCTTTACTTACTCTGCATTTATATTTGGAAGTGACCATCCGCATTCCTATTGAATGCTTGCTAGTTGTATCTATAAAAAGCTTTTCATTGATGCAGCTATCTGTAACTTTTTTCTCCACAAGCCTTGAAGTAATGGGTCAAAAGAGTAAAATGGGAGAAAATGTGTGCACTATGTTTAGGTTTAGCAGGGAAAGCTTCCTGTCTGTAGTATGACCAAATCATACTGCAGAAATTCTCATTCACGTCTAGGTCTGTTGCTATTGTTAAAGCTCTCAAAATGACATTTGTGTCTTGTGATGTCAGATAATCACGTGCACTGTGACTCAGCAATTTGTGAGCCGCTCAGCAGGCTACTTAGTGCCCATTTTTCTGCAGACGTTCTTCCTTAAACCAGTTTGTTATGTATACACCAGTCTCTATTTTTCCATAGTTAAAAAGCATTCATTGTTCTGTTTCCCATGTATGCTTCCTCCTTAGAATTGAACTATAATTAGCATTATTTGTAATTTGCAGTTTTCTAGAGAGTTTCTAGAGAGTTATGTTACATTAGACCAGCAAGATTTAAAAGTTCAGCCCCCTGTTGTAAGGTGAACTCATCACAGAAGTTTCTAGACCACACCATTATTATGAAACCTCCCTTATATCCATAGCTATGAATATATTTAACAGCTTGATTGTATTTTTAGTTGGTCTTCATTCTGATACTGGTAATTGCACAGCTATGTATGACTGCTTATTTTTCAGTATTTGGCCACAGTATGTGAAAGACAGAATCCAGTCTACTTACATGTACTTTGCGGGAAGCATTGGCTTGACGGCACTGTCTGCTGTAGCAGTAAGCAGATCTCCGGCACTCATGAGCCTTATGACAAGAGGCTCCTGGCTGGTAAGCTTATGTTATAAAAATAAAAATACTTACTGAGAAAGACCCCAAATGTAATGGTTGATATAAAAAATGTGAAGGGTAAACTACTTGGTGAAAAGTAAGGCAAAACTTCACTTAACCTAGTGTCCTTATCCGTAATGACTACTTAAGTATCCTAATAATATTTTGCGATTTAAGATTTGGTGATTCTAATTACATGCTGACATGCACATTCTATACTTCTTTGATAGTTTGTCAAAGACAAACTACATGAGCAAAAAAATGCTGTGCTATCCTTACCAGCTGTATGCAAGTAAGAACCTGTTATAAATAGCCATCTGAGGCTAATGACCCTATTTCTGTCACTTTCTAAAGATGGAAGCTGAGATCCCTATGTATTCTTACTCCTCCCTGTGCTCTTCTGTGTAGCTCTTTGAAAGCTGTCTCCTGTTTGCCAAGGCTGAAACGATACTGGTAGGCAAATCATCCAGGCAAACTGCTAACAAAATGTGTCTGCTTAGTACATATTCAGTGTGTTAAGTGGAGTGGAACAATAATAGTTAAATGTCAACACCTACATACTTTTACGGAGATTAATTTAATAATGCATCCTTGGTGATAAATCAACGTTGTACATTTCTGACCAGTTTGCTAGCTGCTGGGTGATTCTGCTCGGAATCATCAGTGAGAGGAGGCAAGGAGGTTTAAAAATCATTGGTAGCAAAAGCACGTGAACTGCGTATTGGCTTTGGGTGGAGGAATGTACAAGAAAAAAGTAAGGCTAATGTTTTGGGATTAGAATAAGGGACAGAACCATATCTTTTCCTTCTCTTACCTTACACAACTAAGAGATTGTTGCCATCTTACCGCTAAACTTGGATTCCTAGAAGACTAAGTAAAAGTAAAATGGGAATTACTGCAAACTAGGATCTGCAAAGATTTGACTGTAACCTTAGAGGAGTAAAATTGATAAATGCTCCAGTTATGAATTAGGTTGCTTTTTTCAGAATTATGTTACTGACTTTTAGACTAGGAGGTTAGAAGAGAGACCGTATGTCCTAATACTAACTTGAGCTCTGTAATGCTGTTTTTACAGGCAATAGGTGCAACTTTTGCAGCTATGATTGGTGCTGGAATGTTGGTCAGGTCCATATCCTATGAAAATAGTCCAGGAGCTAAACATTTGGCTTGGATGATGCATTCAGGTGTGTGACTTTAGTGTTCATTCTAGAGATCTCTGTGCTTCAGTGTGACCAGATTCTTACTTTAACAAAACTTTGACTTTAAGGTGGATTTTTATGTACTGCTGTAGGAGAGTTAAGATTTTTTCAGAGACCAATGAGAACTGAAGGTCAGGAAGATTTCTTAAGTGTCCTTAACACAGCTCTAATGTTTTTCATAATTTTCTAAAAGTCATGCTCCAAGTTAAACTTGAGATATGTATATGCCACATATTGGATAGAATTAATTGGTTTCATGGCTGCTTTGGTTTTGTGACTGCTTTCTGGCACTATAGCTTCTGTAAGCGCTATTGCCTATGCTTACTGTTCTTCAGCTATACAGGATAGGAAAGTCTTTGAAAACTTGACTAGAAAAATGAGGTTTTAGTATGAAACTGCAGCTTCTTATATGTGTTCCCATCAGGTACGGAAGCTGTGAGTAGAGATCAGTTTCTCACTAATGATACCTACTTCAAATAACAATGGCTATCATTTTTCAAAACTGTTTTGCCAGAAGTAATTTATGGTTCAGGGAAGACATGTAGATGTTAGGCACTGGAATTGTATTTGCCTCTCAAGAGCTAACATTTCTACCAAGAAGAAAGTTTCATACAAGACTCTAGCAAAAAGTCTGACTTACTTGTCTAACTAATTGTTGTAGCAGAAATCTCTCCTGCATTTCAGCATTGAGTATTCCTCTGGCTATTATGTAGTTGATCAGTCGATGCTAAGTATCTCTTCCTAGCTCTGTTTTGAACAGATCAGTATGTTGACTTTTGTTAGTCTTTCTTGCAAAGACCAGTTCCTTGAAGTATTCTCCAGAGCTAGATAAAATTAGGTCATGGAATTTAAGGTTGCTGATTTATTGTGCTCTATTCTAGATAGGCATACAATCAAGTGTGTTGGTATTTTGTCATGTAACTGGATTAGTTTGAGCCAGGTTAAATGACTGGAAAGAAAAAAAAATATTTTGGCAGGTGGTGTTTTTACCAGAACCATTCCAAATCTTATGGGTGTTCTTTTGTTTTCCTTTGGCTAGGTGTCATGGGTGCAGTGGTGGCTCCTCTAACCTTCTTGGGTGGTCCTTTGCTGATCAGAGCTGCCTGGTATACCGCTGGAATTGTCGGAGGGCTCTCAACTGTGGCCATGTGTGCCCCGAGTGAAAAATTTCTGAACATGGGAGGACCACTTGGAATAGGCTTAGGCTTTGTTCTTGCCTCTTCAATTGGTAAAATACTGTTTTAATACTGTCTGGTAAAGTAGGTTATAAACTTAAGCTGCTAAGATGCAGCATGTGTTTAATTGCAGACTGGTCTGTCCAGTTGAGATTTGCCTTAAATAGCCCTTGCAACTCTAGTACAGCAGAAAATACTCAGTTAAATTTGTTCTTGAAAACAAACGTGAAGTTACAGTTCTGGCAAGTGTTAATCTGACAAATGACCGATAGTCGTGGCTTGTATTTTTAGTTACTGCCAGTGACTAGGGAAGACAGTAAACGTGAGCTTAGTTCTTGATCCACTTGTACTTCTCCCTTATCTGTTTCTAGGCTTTGTTGTAGTCCTAGGGACACAAGTATTTTCACATGAAGAAAAGTACACGATTCCATAGAGTGTTCAAAATTACTGGATCAGGTTGTATATGTGACATCTTCAGCTTGTCTATCAAAGCTCTCGGTATCAAAAATACACCACAGATTGACAATTGAATACTCATTGAAAAATGTGTGCTGCAGTAACTGAAGTTTGACCCAACTCAGTGTAGCAGATACACATAGTAGCTTTCTTTTAACACTATTGTACATTCCTCTCCAGGATCAATGTTCTTGCCTCCTACTTCTGCTTTCGGTGCTGGCTTGTATTCGGTAGCTGTTTATGGTGGATTGGTACTCTTTGGCATGTTCCTGCTCTACGATACGCAGCATGTTATCAAGCGTGCAGAAACTACTCCATATTATGGAGTAACAAAATATGATCCAATCAATGCGTAAGTATTCTGTGTTAACACAGCTGATCTCAATGTCTGTGTAAGAATTTGCTCCAAGCTATATGGAAGTATGCTTTAAAAGCAGCCAGACCTTTTGTTTACTGTTCAAAAGTGTATTGCTGTTAAATGTGAAGAATCACAGGGTTTAAAAATACAATGTGAAAATAGCTAGTGGAGTTAAAACTGAAACCATCTGCCTGAAATGAGAGAAACGGGATTGAGTGTGTGGTGTTACGTGCTTCCAGCAGTACTTTCTAAACAGTATTTCTGTTTTCTAAAGCATTGCTGGGAGAATTTGTAGCTGCTTTCTGAAAATATCTGTCAATATCAGCTGAGACAAAAAATGTTAACTCTTTTATAGTCATTTGTTATTCAGTAGTCTTTGTCACTAAATAAAAAAGCTTCAACAGTGTGATGGGGAAAGAAGGATTAATTGACTCTCAGTAAAGACCAAGTCTGACTAACAGGTAGTTTGCTTGTAAATGTTGTCTGTCTGATCTTAGGTGAATTGTTTACTTCCTTGATCTGCTTTCTTATACTTGAAATAGAGTAATACTGACCTTCTTCAAAATTCTTGGAGGTAAACAGATAAAAGTACAGCATAAAAGCAGAGGGCTACTGTATGAGAACAGTATACTGTCTGTTAAGACTTCTGGAAATAGTTCCTGCTGGCAGAGATGGTAGAACAAAAATACAGGGGATTTTTGACATACCAAGCACTGAGGGCAATCATAGTTGGGTTTTGTTACAGATGCTTCATGAAGTCTTTTAAAAATGAAGTATAATGGTGTGAAACATCAAATAATATTATTTCCATTCAACAATATTAACTTTGATTTTCTGTTTCCTAGGTGCATGGGTATCTACACAGACACACTGAACATCTTCATTCGGGTGGCCACCATGCTTGCGGGTGGTGGAGGTGGCAGGAGAAAGTAAACTGAGACTCCTCTTTGCAGCTGTCTGACAGCCTACCTAGTGCACATACTAAATAAAAATTCATGGTTACAAGCAGTTTTGCTGCAAGTCAGAAGTTTAAAGCATTTCATGATACTGTTTCAGTGCAATGTGATTCAGACTTAATAGTTTTTCTTCAAACACTTTCCAGCTCTGTGTTTAAAATAGTGTGAACTGCTTCTAATTGTACATTATTTTGGGGAAGTAAATTATTTTTAATATATGAGTAAAATAGACTATATCTGCTTTTTAATGGGTTTCACAGCAGTTCAACTCTTACTTTCTTTTTTTTACTGTTACTGCATAGTAAAGGAAGTAATTTCTAAACTGGTATCCCATATGCAGGTAGGGACACAAGCTACTTCATTAAATGCTGTTGAGATGCATCAGTTTTCAGTTAAGATTGCATAAATGGTATTTTAGTGACGCATTAAGAAAAACTGAATGAATTGGATATGGCACTAAATACAGTAACAACTTCTACCTGGGCAGAAATTTCAGAAAGGTTTAAGCAATTGTCAGAAATGCATTGGATTTGACGGGTGAGGTGACCAAAAAGTGTAAAGCAGACAAGATGAGGAAACCGTGTGGGGTTTGTCTCATATGAACTTCAATCTCTTTCTGGAGTACACATGAGAACTCCTTGCTTTAATGTTAACTGGATATAACAGCTAGGTTCTTTTGATACTAAATTTATGAAACTGTTGAATAGCAATAGAGGTCTTTCTTCCAGTAACTAAATTTCATTTTTTGAAGAGCTCCTAGTGCTCATCTCTTACAAGTTTGTACAATTGGCACAGAAAGAGGGAATTGAGGATGGCCTGCTGTAAACCCAAGTATCATAAATTTACCATACTGGTGTATGCTTTAGTCTGTTTCTAACTCTTTTCCAAACTGGCATGTTTAGCTTGGTCTAAAAGAAATATTCCCTATCAGTGAAATTGATTTAACATGAAGAAATTTATACTTACCAAACTCTATTGCTATATGTTGGAATAAAAGGTGAGTTCTTGGGCACAAGAAAGTTCTGAGCTAATGTCAGCAACTCAGACTTTCAATTTCTGGTAAATATGCTATGTTTATGTATTGACTTACGGAACAATAAAATTCTGGCCTCGCAAGTTGACTACTCTCCCTTTCCCTGTGTTAATAGAAATATTTTAGTACCCCTGCACTAATAACTGGGTGAAAAGTACTAAAATATTTTTTGGCTACAATTTCCTTTGTAAGAGAGTGCATATTCATCTGTAAAAACAAAAAAGTCCGCAAAGATGATTTCCAGTTTCACTGGCTAGCATCTTTTTGGGGATGTTTCCCAGATGGAAGATGCTGTTCTACACTTGCTTCAAGTGGTTCTATTAGTGTAACCTGTTGGCTACTGAGTACAACCAGTGCTGCTTTTGTGTCTGTCATACGCTAAAAATATGTAGTCTCTTCAATCATGGGGAAGAAACAGTGGATTGTGAAGAACCTTGTTGCAACTCCTTTGTGCCCAAAGATTATATGGCACAGTCTAGTTCCTGGCACAGTTACAGCTGAAGGAAAATCTAGTCCTTAGATGGAAGAAATCTCTGGATCATGTCAAGTGTAAGTAGCCTGTTTAGAGGGTTTTATCTTTTTAAGCAATTTCATGTGCTTAATTAATTTCTACATACTGTTGCTGTAGCTGAACACAGCAGTGTGCTTGTCCTCAAATTCTGAAATCTACAGGGAGCTGTCTTGCAACAAAATTCTAATATTTGTTCCTGTAATAAAAGAAAACTTGGGCAAAACTCCTTTTGTCAAGATTCTGAGGACAAAGTTTTAGAGGTTGACTGTGAACCAGGGGAGGGATCCTGGATTGTTTGAAACAGTAAGGTATAGAACACAACACCCTACTTAAGGGAGGTGTTTGCATGGAAAGTGAGACTGACAGGAAGGTCTAATAACCTTTTAAGAAAAACCAGGCCAAATAGTGCCTGAGGAAGCATGAGCACTCATTGTGCTCAGTCTTCTGAGAAGATGTGGCTTGACTCTTGTGGATGAGATGGTATCAGTAGGAAAATACTCTGTTAGTGCTATCAAGTGTGGGTCTCCAAAAAGGGAAAAACAAGATTAAGAGTTGTTCCTTTACATTTGAAGTCCTAAGTGAAGAACTAAGATTTATCTTAATTAAGATGGCTCTAATTTGGGGAGGGATGAAAATCTAAAACGTGGTAGTTTGTTAGGCAGAGGAACAGGTGCCCCTTTTTTCAGGGAGAGCATCTGTCTGAGAGCTTGTGCTGGCTTATTGTCAGGCTGCTTTTGGAATGCAAACAGACAACTTGAAAACTTTCTAGAACTAAAAAAGAATGTTTAGATTTATCAATAGAACTTACTAGGGTGATGTTACTATAAGCAATTTATTTTGGGTTTTTTTTTTCTCAATTTGAGAGGTCTAATTGTAAAACTGGGAGAGATTCTTTTAAGTAGGTATTAGGGTCCATTAAGTATGTCTTGCTCAGCAGCTTTGAGAGCAAATACAGCTGAGGAAGAACTTTTTTTTTTGGTCCCCTCCTAAACACTGAATACTTTCAGAAGGAAATTAGATGCTTTATATCCTAAATTTCAGATCTGCAAAAGCTGATCAATACTGTGGTTAGACCCTCTAATTCTTGATGCCTTGTTTCATATGCTTCTGTAAACTAGGAAGGGAAAATGATTGTTACTAGGAGGGTATAAACTAATTGAAATCCAAAACTAGCTGGGGAGTAAAGCTTAATCTTTTTTTTTTTTTTAATAAGGAACGTTAATTTATTTTGCTGACTTTATTTTGTCCACTCCTTAGGGGACTCTTGTTCACCATGTTTTTGACAGTTATAAAAGTCATAAGAGGTTCTTTTTTTCTCTTTTGATGCATTGTTGGGTCAGGTTGAAGAGGGTTATATATAATTGTATTCCCTTACTGACTTCTAGTAAAGACACTTAGTACAGAATTTTGCTGGATGTTTTTTAAATAACTACTTTTAAGTAAGGGAAATGAGAGAAATGTCACAAAAGCAAACAAGATCAGGTATTTTCATGGTTTCCTCTTTCAAGTAAACAAACTCGTATTTAAGGAAAACACAGTTTTCATGTTTTCAAGTGAGATTTAAGTTTAGTATTGTTTAGCGAGAAGAAGCGTAAGCAGCCGCTTAACTGACAACAAATACAGAAGAAACACGTATTTGTGTGTAAGCATAGCAGGAAAAAAAGTTTCATTAGCCAGAAACGGGATCATCTTAGAATCATCATAAAATAGGGTAGAACCCAGGAACACAGTTCAAGGGGGGGAAATTTCAAAACTTGCCACAGGTTAATGGGGGTTGTGGTTAGTTCTCTTGAAATCTTCAAGTCAATTTTGGATCTTGTGCTATAGTGCTGTGGTTACTGGGAGCAACACTTCGGTAGATATTATGCAGGAGGTTGGGCTGGATGGTCAAGTTACGGCCTTTTTTAGGCTTGAGATGTAAAAGTCTGTTTAGTAATTACACAGTAGTGGTACTTGAGAGTCTATTTCATCAGTTAATTGAAGCAAGTCTGTCAAAACCACTTTATTCACTTGGACTATAGTTGCATCCATGAAATACAGGGAAGAAAGTGGGGGTGAGGTGGAAGAGCTTTTTGTGGGGGAGGGGGCTTGTTTGTTTTACAGACAGTAAAATTGAGAATCTACAGTTTGGTGGCTGCAGTGGATTCAAGCACATTGGTAACTCATACCGATAACGGTGGACAAAAATGTGTGCGGTGTTTCCAGGTTGGTTAGTCAGGTAGTCCAAGGCAGCAAGAATTGCTTCAAGAGCAACATGGTTGATCTTTTGCCCTGTGCACTTCCACATCGGAGTGTGTGTGTTGGTGGCACCTGGGGCAGTGGGGCAGATGTGGGTGTTGGGTGGGACTAGTAGTTTCCTTGGCAGAGAGTGGGTAAGTATAACAGAGACGAAGAGCTCCACCAAAAAAAAGCCAGCTGAAAATGTAGTATTTCCAGGAGACACGCAGATTAGAAAGCTAAGAGCTCCCTCCTCCTCAGGTTCCACCTGTGGTTCAGGGAATTAGCTAAATTCATTATAAATGCTACCTAAGATACAGTGGCAGAAGTGGGAAGGCAGAAAATATTCTTAAGCAAACTGGAAATGGAAGACTAGAAGCAATGAACTAGGGTCATCTTCAGACTCGCCCAGAAGAAAGAAAAGTCTTTAACAAATAAGGTGGAAGAATATACAAAATAGTAAGACAGAAGTGTGTCAGGGGAGAGGTTGGAGATGGCATGAAAATACAGATTACTATATAGACTGCTAACCTGTGACTTTAGAGTCTGTCTAATTAGAGGCATTTGTACAATAGTCTTTAATTTTATGAAAGGAGCAGCAAATGTTGTATTAAGTCTTTGCAGTTGAAAAAAGGCTGTTGCTGTTTGCCAGGGTGAGCTGGGGGCTGGGAAGGAAATTGTGTGCAGAGGTTAAGTATTTCTGAATCATCCAGGGGAATAAGGGATACATCCTTAGATTTGCATTACTAATACTTTGTTCAAAAGCCACAAAGGATATGTCTCAAAATCTTGAAAAAAAAGTAGGTTGAGTTCTTATTGTTAAATAAAGGCATGCTCCAGAGTGTCTTTTTGTATTTGCCAAAAAGAAACTAGATAGACTCTTAAAATTGCAGTCTTCAGATAGTCATTACTTCTGGAGGTGGTATGCTAATATATCATAAGATTCATTAATATTTTGTTAAAACTCATGGCATTCTAAGAAGAATCTGCATTTTGTGTATGAGAATTTGTTCTAACCAGGTTGAAGCAGCTACTTGTGGCATAAGGAGAATAAAACAGTTGGAGCAAATGGTCTTGTTAAATTTAGAGATAAATGAAACTAACTTTTGAGCTGTGAGAAGGCAGGGAGTATTAAGAACTTTCAGGATACAAAGTTAATTTAATTCAACCTAGACTAGTTATGGTGAACCAACATAGTTCTCTGGCCTCCCTTTTCAAAGGGGAAGGGTGTGTAGTGTAGAAACTGCAGGGTGTAGTTGTATTCACTATATTAGAGGTAGTGACGACAGTGTCCGGGATAAAGTAACTAGCAAAGACCAGAATGAAGAGCAAGACTGAGATTATAATTTCTCCCAGCAGTTTATGGTGAGTTGATAATCACTTAGGAGACTGTCCTGGAGCAGGGTTTAAAACATCTTTCACGGAGCTTTTTCAGCAAGTGTCCTGCCACTCCTCAGTTTGTGCCCTGCGAGTAAGGGCTCTGCAGAGCCGGCAGCTGAGGCACATGAGAGTCTCGTGTGTGGTGTTCGTGGCCTCTAAGCTCCATGTGTTCACTCTCCTGTCTCTTCACAGGTCACTCTTCTGGATAGCCTTGCTTTATTAAGGTAGGGCTTGTAGCTGTATTTATTTTGCTTGATTTTAACTTTCCTCCTGCAGGCATTGTGGTGAGGATGGAATAACAGACGTGTCCCCTTTCCCCCTGGTTTCTTATGTGATTTCTGTTCTCTCTCTGGTCTTTCAAGGCCTTAGATGTGATGAGGGCCAGTTTATCTGGTAGCTGTAGGCTTCTACACAGAGGCAAGGCTTCAGTCCGAAAACACTTACCTTGGATGCAGTGCTAAGTGTGCTACGTGTGAGGGAAACGTTTTCTTCTTGTGGTGGTCTGGTCCTCTAGTTCAAAGATGTGATTTAGGAAACTGTTTTTGACAGCTAATCTGCCAGAGCTCACACCTCCATGATGGGGTGGTGAGAGGAGTTGTGTAACGTTATGGAAGCAGATCTGTTCCTGCTGCGAGTCACTTCTTTCCCCAGAGTGGGGAAAAACACAGGCGCCTGGGCAGGGAGGGTTATCTCTCTCGCCATTTACCATGGCTCTAAAAGATTCGTCCTATCACTCTCAGCTGCTGCTTGAGAAAGCACTTTTTCTTTGTTTTTTCTTTCTTTCAGAAAGATGATAGAAGAATACAGGACACTATCCAGCCTTATGTACGAAATAACTAGTCTGCCCAATGCTTAGTTCCAGAAAACTTGGTATGAGGAACTGAAGTGGTACAATGACAAATCTCTGGGCAGGCATCTCGCTTTTCTTTTTCCTGAATAGATAAGGCGTTTAATTCAGCTGGCAAGCCTCCAAAGCAGAAAATACTATGCAGCTGTCAGCCTTTAGGGCTTCTGGAAAGATTTTGTGATTGATCTGCATATTGATCTCTTTCTTAAAAACATAGATTAAACCCTGTCTGTACTGGTCTGACAGGAGGTGGTTTCAGGGATAGCAGAGGGACTTTGTCCTTCTGAGTGGGTATAAATGCTGTTACACAGCCACGGTGGCCTCTCTCTGGTTCTTCTGTACGTTGTGGATATGCTGATCATTTAACAACCACAATAAGTTGGTAATATGAAGTCCAGAACTTGAACTAAGGCATTTAAAGGCTAAGGCTGTCTGCATTTCTATAATGGTATGAGTTTCAACTTCTCTTCTTCCTGCCAGCTCCTACAGAGAGACATTTGTCTGAGGAGAATGTTCCATCATTTCATTTAGTGTCAGCTACTTCTGTCAGCTTGCATGAGCTAAAATCCCATGATCCAGTTCACTGGGCACCATTTCAATGCAATCCCAAAGCATTTGTGTCACCTTGGTTGATTTATGTGACTAGGAAGGAGGGGAAGAAAAAACATGTACTTCATCAACAATGGTTTTACTTTTAGCTAGAAATTTGATGGGATAGGAGAACTCTGTTGAAGCTTTTATTGAGAGCCCAAGTTTTGTCTGAATCCATCTCTGTAAGAGACATAAATGATACAAGAGTGAGCCTTTTGCAT
>NW_009213451.1:0-26263 GCF_000690835.1 Fulmarus glacialis | reverse complement strand
TTGGGGCTCAAATATAATTTGCAAACATATCTGGAATTTTGTTTCCTTACATTGTCTTGGGTGGGGGGAGGAATCTGATAAGTTACTCTTGCTCTTACAAGTTCTTCAGAAATCCCGAAGGGATGTATTGCTTTAAGAAATGCAGTTGTTCTTGTTTGGTTTTGCAGTTTGGGGGTTTCTTTACTTTTTTTTGTGGCATCGTTTTTCTTAGAAAAGATGGTGATGGATGAGGATGTATTGTACTGCTTAGGAGGAAAAAGAGATCTTCATCTCTGGACGGACCATCACTGCAGTCAGGAATAAGGTGAATTGGTAGTGATGGTAGATGTGTACCATCCTGTGTCCAGTCTAGGTGGGATGGTGCAGTGATTTTAGGCTTGCACTCAGTAAGTGAAGACTCGTATCAAGGTAATGGCTTTTGAGTTTTAAGTGAATTATCATGCCTCTGCTATCTCACCATTGCAGTGGTGGTGAGTTAGTGGCTGGGAAGAAGTCCAGTACTTCCGTGGATGCCTAGACCACCGTACAGTTTATAAAAGTGTCTAACTAGTATTCTCCATGGAAGTTACATTTAATCTTGGATTTTCCAGTTAAATATTTAATTCTACTACTTTCCCTGATAATGGTCAGAAGCTTTTTTTTTTTTCCCCCCTTCTTCTTTCTCCTTCCCTATCCTAGGCAAATTCCTTCTTGGCCAACTCAGTTTCCAAGAAGATGATGTTGTCATGCTATTTCTCTAAATGAAACTGTGGTAATGAAAACAACGTATTTCCAGTAATTCTTTTTGGTGTTAGGACCACTAGCAAGAAGTGGGAATACGTAATATATTACAAGATTGCTCATTCATACAAAAAAAACCCTCCCACAGACTATCTTTCAGTTAAAGCTTAGCTCCTGTGTACAAGTTAGTAAAAAGAAATACCTTACAGTAGAGCTAAAGATTTGCTCAGAAGCTTAATGACAATGTCTGCAAGAGCAGACCAAATGGCGTCAAAACTGAGTGAAGGAATTAACAAACATAGCATGTCTTTCTGAACCTATTCCCATTCATCATTGGCAAAGGAGCGGTGGTTAGATCTCACTCTGAGACGTGTTGGGTATGTGTGAATGAGACGTTTGTGTTTCTAGACTGTGTCAGTTCTGTGTTATACTTGTGTTCAGCAGCTATTCCTGCTTGGTAAAATGGGGGTGGCTGAATGCTGGGTTAGTGACTGAGCTCAGAGCTTGTGCCAGCAGGTTACTTGCCTTTGTAGCAGATGGCCTTCCAGTGCCAGATTACAGGTCTGAACAGCCATCCTCACTGAGGGTTGCCACAGATTGATGTACTCTTTCCTGTGTTGTAAGAGCCCGTCTCCACTTTATTATGATGACTAAAGGTCACTGAGATGGTTGAATGTTGAAATAAAAATCCAGTTCTTACTTAAATACTAGGTGGAAGAGTTATTTAAATGCATTTTTCTTTTTTTTCAAAATGAGTCCATTTCAAAATTTGAAGTTATGGCAACCATTTCTAAATTCTAAGTTTGCTATAAACTGAAGATCATTTATCAAAGAAAAAAAAGCTGCCTTACCAAATTATTTTCAAATATTGAAGAGTTAAAAAAAAACCTGTCGTGCTCTTTAACGTGAGCAGAAATAGGGAGGAATCATCTTTGTCTTTTGGAGAGCAATTCAAGTTGTATAAAGCACTGGACATGCCAAGTGTTACTGTTTTATAGACGTACTATTATATAGGCTTCATGAAGGCCAGTGCATATTACCTCACAGCTTCCAGCAGTGTTAGAGGTGAGGCAAGTTGGATGAAAATTGCAAAGCTAATTAAATTAAATCTTTTCATAAGATGAGATCTAAATTTTGCTGTGCAAACTGAAAATATGTACATGAGTCAGGTCTGACCTTCTTGCTTATACCAGCCGACTGTGAAGAACACTTAGGAAAATAACTGATTTATATGTTTGTTAAAAAAGTTTAAGTAAACTGTTAAAAATTATGCAGCTGCTTATTTAGATCATGATTTAAAGTAGAATTACTTGAAATATCATGGAAATCCTTAGAAACATCAGTTGTAATCAATATTTAGGATCAGATTTTAATTTGATTGCAGGATAAACATATGCCTTGTCTGTAACGTTCTTTGGTATGCATAACAAAATAAGGAATTCCTGTAAAAGGTGGGGAATGTTTAGCCATATTCTGTTTACATTATCATTGAGTCATGCCTGGACCTGCAAAAAATCCTACAGAGTTTTATGCTCATAATTAAGTGTGCCAGTCATCCTTTTTATATATATGTAAGTAACAACACAGAAGCCCTGTGCTGAAAAGGAAGGAAATGGAAAATTAGCAGGTGTGACATGAGCTGAATGTGCTTTCAAGAACAGCAGTTACAGGACTAGGTAGAGTGTGTTTGATGGCCAACTGAACGTGTGCCCTTCGGGAAGGAAGGCGGCGTAGTCAAGGACATAAGGCAGAGGAAGAGTCCTGACAAAGATGGAGTCAAGACCCCCCCTGCTACCGCTATTCTGTGACCTGCGAAGGAGCAGCAAGGGTAAATACTGGAAGGAAGAAAAATCAGCCCTCGTGGTAATGGCAGGCCAAGGTAATGGATAACCAACACCTGCACAGGATCTTAGCAATGGAGGAAGGAAGGAAGGGTAGAGCTGGTGACATCGAAGAATAACTCATCCTACCACAACAGCAAGGAATTCATGAATGCCAGGGAAATGGGGAGACTGTCAGCTGTATAGGCAGGAGTTAAGCAAGCAGAGCCTTGCAAAAATCACAAATTAAAAATTTACCTAATTCTCTAGTAGGTGAATCTAGTGTATTAAAATTATGAATATTGAAAGCAGAATAAGCATGTAGTGAGCTCTGTGAATGTGAAAAGAAGTGTTTGTACCTCCTTCAGGTATGCAAAAAGTAGTAGTGCCTTGTAGGCAAAGGCCATATTTTGAAAAAATTGATGTGACAGTTATGGTTATATCAACCAACTTTGATGAACCTTTCCTTAGGGAAATAATGAATGTATACAAATGTGAAAGAGGATTAAGAGTGGATATTAAAATCTGCTTTTTAAAATCATATTTAAAATTGATTATTTGAAGCACTTCAAATTGATGTCTTCCATAGTGCATGGGGGCATACTACAGTCCATTGTAGTTCCAGTCTATGAGAGGCTCATTTAATTACAGGCTCAACTTTTGCCATAGCTGTAGTGTTCCTTAGTATATTTGTCATACTAAAAGTCCCCTTGAAAAGCAGGGGATTTTAACAAACACTTGAGTAGATAGCAACAAAAAACCAACAAATAAACCGAAACCAAAACCCACATTAACTTGAGCCAGTTTTGGCCTTCCAGCCATAATTAGGCACGTCACTCTCAAGTATGTGGATGTATTTGTTGGTGTATACAGAACACAAGGCTTGCTTATACAAATAAGGAAGGGAATAGAAAGTTGCAGTCATGAGGAGGGATGGGGAAGTAGTCTTGAAATAAATGGGTTTCGGGAAGGCGGTTGATGGGAGTGGGCATGGCTACAGCAAGGTGAGTGCTGTGCTGAACAGGCCAGGTAGCGAGGGTGTGCTGTGAAACCGATACAGGGCTGCCGCCGCGGCCGGCAGGGCGTGGGCTGCCTGGCAGCGGGCGAGAGACGTGGTGGTGAGAGAAACCTTTCTGTCTCTCAATGGAGAGCTCCGACTTCTCACAAGATTTCAAAAGCTAGCTCGTTTCGGCTTGGTGTATGCATCAGCAGGCTTCTAGTCACAACGTATTATGTGAGATGATCCTGAATAGACAATTTAGCCCCTGTGATAAGTGGGAAATTTTATGCTTGAACGTCCTCTCCCATGAGGAATGATGGTAAAGTCTAAGCATGTATATGATTTGAGACTGGTTCAAAAAAAAAAAAAGGTTTTCATGTGCTTGTATTTTACTGAAAAGTCAAAATATTTCTGCCAAAAAACAGACTCATGCCTTGGAAAAAAATAGCTTAAGTGGAAAAAAAAAATCACTTAAACAGTTGCAACAAAAAAATATTGTTCACCTGTTACCAGGTCATAATAAAGGAAAAAGGAGACTGGAGCAGAACTGGATGACAGAGAGAGAAAAAAGCAAGGGAAGAAAGCAGTATGAAAAGAGAGCAGACTCAAGGGCAGAAACAGGAGGTGACTATGAACACGAGGTGAGGAGACATGTAAAAAGCTAACCTAAACAAGCACAGACATGCCGAATACACAGGCTGCCAGCAATGGCAAAGGTTATAGGCAGATTATGTGAAGTAAAGATTCAGAATCAAAGAACATAAGACTAAGGATTGTTTCTCTTACAGGAGGGGATGTGTCTTCAGCAGAATGGATGAGAGTATCTAGGCTGCAAATGCCCTGCACATTGGGGAAGAGAAAATACAGAAATTGACTGTTATGCCGCGCTCTGGAGTAGCGATCGCTGATCCTCTCTGGTCTGAGGGCCAAAACCACTTTGCAGGTAACATCTTCCTATTCGCTCAACCAGAGCTGTGGAGATAGCGGCAGCCTCCCTTGGTAGCAAGCAGACTTGGAGGTTTGTGGTCAATACTTCAGACTCATCTGGCAAAGTCCTTTGTGCTCTTTTTGGCACAATAGCTTTTAAGCAAGTGGTTGACTTGGCTTCTCCAAACTCAGAATGAGAAATACAAGAGCAGGCTGAAAGGCAGAAGCGTAAATCATTTAAAACTGTTCCCCTGGGCAGGCAGCAGAGCTTCCCACCACCTGCTCCATTTCCCCTCTGTGGGGCATTTGGGCATGCAGTGGTAAGCATACAGGTTTGCCTCATTTCCCATCACAGTAGCTGGAAGGCTTGGATTGTTGTCACAGAGGAGACGGGGTAGCAGCCTGCCTCTTCCAAGGAGAAAACAAATGGGGCATCCAAGTAGCACGTGCTTTCTTGCCTAGGGTGGACAGTAAAGTTGCAATGCAGTTATCTACAGTTAGAAAAATAAATCTTTGTAAACATTCCTGTTGCCAATATTGAGTTGAAAACATTTCAGAAGAAAAATGTTTCTTTTTTTGAGGTAGGTGTTGGCAGCAGCTGTAGTGCATTTAACATTCCAGCACTTTTCCAGTTTAATTAAATGAACATAGCTGGAAATGACAGTAGCCATCATGTGACGAGGCTCTGTTATGCAACTCATTTCCCATCTTACCTGGTTACCTTCTTCTCTATTCATTTTTTATTTCTTATCGTGCACACAGAAAGAGAAGGTGATGGTTCTATTCAATGCTAAAAATACATGAAAAATTCTTTGGGTATAAAGTCTTAGTAGGTTTGAGTTAATGTGTGCCTTTTTTGAGATTTTTTTCCCTCTCTAGTTCACCTTTATGTTTAAGGAAGAAAGCCAGTTGGGTGAGGCAGCGCCATTTTAAGAGGCAGAGCTGAGATGCACTCAGTGATGTGATTTTCCTTTTTTATTTTTCAGTTATCAACAAAGACATCCTAATATCCACAGAGTCATGGGGGGGGACGGAGGGACAGAGATGGTAGTCTTTGTTAAGAGAAGCATGAGAAGACCTTGACTGTTAATTTGAGAAATAACCATCTCAAAATCAGTGAAATTTAAAATTGTTTGGGGGAGTAAAAAGCTTTAAAATGGTCAGAATAAGTAACAAGATTTTTTTGCATGAGAGCTTTAACCATTTATCATTAGGAAGACTGTCTTTTGGTTACAAACCAGGGTGGTTTTTTTCTGGGTTACCATTGAAATATTCTGTTCACATGGTTGCTACCTGTATGTGGTTTTGCTAAGTCACAAAATCGAGTTGTCAGTAAAGCAAGGCCTTTCCTTTCTTTTTCCTCCAGGAAAACCAAAGCAATACAGCTTTTGGAAAAAAGCGTTCAATCATGTGTTCAGTGTACAATTTTTGGCTGTAAAAAAGCCAAATTAATTCAACTAGAAGCATACATCTTAAAACACATTATGGGGAAAATAATGTGTATTTCCTTTCTTGCCTTCAGACTCCACACATGCATCCCTTGTTGTCACATCTTTCCCAGACATTTCAGTAGGAGCTGGGATTCTTTAAAAAAACAAAAAAAACCCCCAAAAAACCCCAAAACCAAAACAACAACAAAAAGCCCACCAAAAACATAATGGAGAACTTGGCTTGGAGTCAACTTGGTAAAAAAAGCCTCACTGACTTTAACAAGACCAAAATTTAGGATATTGTAATTGCCTAGCTTTTTACAGGCTTAAAGCTGTGGAACAATTAAAGGCTTCAAGATTTAAGTGATATTTGATTCAAGATTTAAAAGTGCAGTATGTTGAGTTTTGTGGAATTAGGCATATATTGTTTTTTACTTTCTTAATTATCGGAGCCATACTGAGAATCTCTATTAACTGCTTATATCTAGACTCCCTTTGTGATGATAATTATTGTCCTATATCGTGCAATGTCATCATGTATACATGAGCTTGCCTAGAACTTTCTCAGAAGGTATAATGGAGATAAAATACTGTAGTCACTAAGTGAGATATGTACTTGCTTCAGCGCGACCACTGTTTAGACAGCCTGATTGAATGTTGCAGAAAAATGACTCTCCTACTTATCCTTTCACGTGCCTGACTGACATTTCAGATCTTCCTCAAACCTTGGCGAGTAGGCTGACTAGCCCACGAAATTTCCCAGCTCTGTTTCATGTGCTCAGTTTAGGTTGGTTTTTGTTTGTTTTTTTCCTTGAAAAAGATCACATCTGCTTGTTCTCCATTATCTGTGCAGATATTTGGTATATGCAGTGAGATTGTCACTGCTCAAAATCTCTCACTGGATATTTTGAAAGAAAAGATGTAACAAAAACTGTCTTGTTTCTGTACTTTTTAGTCACCAGTAAAGAGGTAATTGCAAGGGCTGCATGCTGTGCTAGTCCTTCAGCATGACTTGCCTGCCTGTACTTTTCCTTCCTGTGTTTGTAGTAGCTTTGCTGACAGTGAATTACCATCTAGCCTGCTTTTCTTCTATTTAATTGATAAAATTTGACTTAATATGTGGAAGAATGAAAATAGTTTGTAAAGTCGTATGTCCTATCTAAAATCTCATTTTCTTCCCCATGCCCGCTCTCATCTCAGCTTTGCTGTCGGGTAGTACAGGAGTGAAGGGGTAACTACCGCATCTTTACAAGAGTATCACCTAGGCTGGGAAGCTGAGAATTTCTATCTTGAGATCTCGGCGTAGGTTAACACCCTATACAGGAAAGTCACTTGCCACGTTGTTAAAATCAAGTGAGTGCTTTCCTGAGCAAGATTGGACAGAAATACAGTCAAAGATTTTCCTGAATTGGAGGCACGTGGCTGTGCCATGTAACTGGCATGAATGCAAGTTTGAAATTCTTTGGTAACAAGAAAATGGAAAGTTGCTGATGGAATGGAAAAGATTATTTCAGGAAAGCCAGGCTGAAGAGATTCTGCTGTTACCAGCTTAGATTTCATTCTGTGCTCAAAGCTCTGGGCCACACTTTCTTCTCCATTTAGAGTTCATCCAAAGCAATGTAATATTTCTGCTGGTACACTGAAGCTGTAAATTTGATTCAGTTAATAAAATGGACTGCAGAGATGTTTCCATGTCAAAAACTCCTTCCTACAATGCTTCTAGTTTACATAACTAGTTCTAGTTTATATATTTTATGTAACTAGTTTTTTATAAAATGCTTAACTGACAAAATCTACTTTGGTAATAGTAATGATTGTTCCCCTTTTAGAGGGGAGTGTAGAACTTCTCTAGAAAATAAAGGATTGATTCTGTGATAACCAGCAAAAATGTTGATTTTGAAAGTGCAAGATGAGGGCTTACATCCATATATTTCAACTATTCAAAAGAAGCCTGAGATCATAAAAACAACATCGACGCTCTGTTGTCCCATTCATTTTTCTCTGCATCATTGACTGAACTGTAAAAGTACTTTCTGAGAAGTTCAGCAGTGATGTGAACTAAAAGCCTTACTACAGTCTGAACGATTGAGGTATCTGTAGCAAGTGTTGTTAGTGATTTGATCCTAGAGCCTCGCTAATGTCAGCCTTGGCAAAAAAAGGACTGTCAGGCATTAGCATTCTTCACAATATTTGGATATTGCTAGGTAGGAATGTAGAAATAAGCTTTTTGGGCTAAAATTGATAGATAATGGGGTGACCCAATTTGGAAGGCTGCTGATCCAGTGCAAGAAACAAGCCAAATCCAAAACCCGAAATACAAAACCTTTGAAATTTGGGGGCGGGGGAGAGGGCAGGGTACGTGCACTGCCCTGAAGCCTCCTGTCCTGCTGCAATTCCAAGTCCGAGCGGCTTGCAGGTACCGCTCCCGGCTGTTAAGGCTACACAGCTCATAGCGTATTCTGGTATTTGAGACCCAAATCTTATCAGAATAAGCTGTGAGAATCAGATGCTGCCAAACCTAAACTTTTGCCTCATTTAAGAGACTCAGCTCTGCAGCTGATCCCTCCTTGAAGTGCGCTTTTTTTATGCACACTCTCTGAACCTTGATACTGTGTTGAATTTGATGGACTTCTTAATCTTGATTGTTAACTGGAATCTCTGTAACAGACTTAATTATCCAGATATAATAGATACCGAGAAGTTAATAATAAACCCAGAAATCTGCTGCTTAACCAGCTGTCTTGTTAATTATGTTAACAACACATTGGCAATTGCTTTGATTTAAACAGACTGGGTTTGGTTTGCCTTTTCAGTTCCAGTTCACTGTCCACCCAGCGTCATTTCAGCTGTGCTCTCTGCCTTTCCAAGCACGCAAAGGAGTACATGGGGTCATCTAAGGAGGCCGCTGTGAACCACAGGACAAACACTCTGCATCAGAGCATCCCTGTATACTCTAATACTCAAAGCCAGGTGCTCCTTTTTAACTGGTAGGACACTCTAATGCAGCTAACTGCTGCCTGATTTTGAGTAAACTGCTTCTAGTAATGGGAAGGGCTGTTTCTTTTCATCCCTTGAAGTGCAATACAAAGGCCAAATCTCCACCCATTCTGAACACAGCATTCCTTTCGATCTACCGTGTAAAAAGGTAAGGTTGCACTGGAGGCAGACCAGAACGCTCCTTCAGCCTCCTTGAAGGCATCTGGTGACTAGTGGGAAGGATGAAGCTCCTGGCACTTTGTGGCTTTTTGTTTGTCTGTCTTTTGTGCCTCAATGCCTTTACTGCAGAAGGTACAGTATATTCTAACACAACTGTCTCCTTTCTTTTCCTATTTTTTCCTTTTGTGATATAAAATTCCTATTCTCTGTTAATTAAAGAAAACAAACAGAGCTTGACAACTGAAAGGAGGGAATTAATTTAGGAAAGGACTTAGACTGCAGAATGTGGTTGCATATCAATGCTTTGGTTTGTACGGTAATGTTTCCTCTCTGTTACTGCCTGTTGCATGTAGTACAGCATGATTAATTTTTACCTTCATCTGTGTTCTGCAACCCGCTCCTCTGAAAAAAATTCCTGTTATATTTTTCCAGTAGATAACCATCTGCCAATATAAAAATAATGTATTTTCTGAATAGTAAGAAACACATTAATAGAAAAAGTTTCTACTTTCATGGAACAAGGGAATATGAAAGAGTCAGGTCACCAGAACTGGAGTAAATGAGAAGTTCTTATAGAATAGTGAAACAGGTGAGAGTACCTCTTCTGACCTTCAATCAGTCTTGACTTTTTTTTTTTAACCGCCACTGATATTCCACACTTTAATTGCTGTATTACCTTGTGGCACCAAGTTACCATTTTCCAGTATTCCAAAGCGTGTAAATTCATGGAGAAGTTTAAATCTTAAAAACAGAGGTTTTTCAGTCTGTCTATAGCCACATCTCTGGAGATGCCATTCTAGGTTTGCAGGGAGACAATTCAGTAGGATTTTTAAATTTAAAGATGTAACTTTTAGAGTTACCTGTTGAGATTTGATGTTTGATATTGTAAATCTTGGAGAGCCACCATGATTGTTCCATGGTGTTTATTTTACACAAGATGTAGAGAATGAATATGAGATAAGGAAAAACAAATAAGCTTAAATGTCCAAAGGTCGGGAGCAGCAGATTTGCCATGCTTCGTATTTTCTAGAAACCTCGTAAGAATCACTTTATGTGTAACTATGAGTGTGGAGAAACATGTGGAAGCTGTCTTTCAAATTGGTCAAGTCAGCTGCCCAGTTTTCTCATCTACCGGAGTCTGTTCTGAGTGGTAGAGCTGTTTGCCAGAGCTGTGGTACCTGGGGTCCTTCTGCTCCCTTTGCATTTTCTACTTCTATTTATTCAGGCTTCCTAGGCCCCTTGAGGGAAACTTAAGGAACAGTGCAAAAGGAGTTGGAGAATTTCTAGTTGTGTCTTCAGGAGCATAGCAGAAGCCTCTCCAGGGAGGACAGGAGACAGCAATACCCAATAAAATCCAAATGAATACACACAGGATCCTGTATTCATGTTCTCTTTTTGTTAATGTGCATCCTAGGGGTTTGGTGCTTCACTGGGTCAGAAGGTGGGGAGGAAGCGTGCAGAGGACACTGTTCCTTATCCATAAACATACTGATGGGGCAGTAGAAGTGCCTGGGTGTGCAAGATGAATGCACTTTTTATGTAGAACCTGTTACATCAGAACGAAATGATGGTGACAAGACACCTCAGACCTCTTAGACGCTAGAGCACCCACCATCACTAGCCTTGGCTGTAGAACTGTGCCACAGGGATTTCCAGAAACAGTTGAGCATATGTGAGATTTTGTGGATGAGAAATCACCTACCTCTGTCCTTTCTGCTCCACCTTTGCTCCAGAGTCAACCTTTCTTCTCCCTTTAATGTGTCCAGCACATAATGTGTCAAGTGCAATCAGCAGCTCACTTATTTGGGTCTAGTAGGGAGGGAATAATTAAATGGCTTTGCCCGTCCAGAGCAATTTATTCTATGCTTCTGTGCACATGGACACAGAGATCCTCTTTTTTCCTCTTAGTAATCTTTTATATTTTCATTAAGTGGTATAACTATAAAAAGTGTGCAGAGTCTCTTTCTTACATTAGAACAGCTGGAATTTGCTGCTTCTATTGCCTGCCAACATGTGACATTTCAAAGGGTAAAAAAAAAAATCTTCACAATGTATCTGGCGTATCTGCTAGTAATGATGGGAAAGAACAAATTAATTCCTGTTCCATGCTAGGGACAAAGCTATGCACAGATGTAAAAATCGGTCATGATGATCCTTTGTTTCACAGATCTCTCTATTCAAGGATTTCAATGGTAAATATGGTAATCAAAATGTCTGTGGGCTCTAACCCATTTATGTGTATGTATATGTACAGCTGTTTGCATTATCTGTCTTCACTGGTAATGTATTATTTTTCACCCTTAGGCCGGAATGCTAAAAAAGTCTGCTGCTTAAAATTACCCAAACTCAACAAAAAAGCACATAAAGGTAAAAGATTTATGATTTCATTACATTAATTAGGTAATCATTATAGATAAATCACAGCACTTAAAGGTTTTTCCATCTGCAAACTTCACAGAATTTTCCATGCAGGTGAGTATTATCTTCATTGTACCACTAAGAAATTGTTCTCTTTTCTCAATCAACTTATTGAGTGTTTGGATTGGGAAGAAATAAGAGAATCCATTTAATGCTCTCAGTGTAAAAGTCAAGAGAAATACGATCTAGTCTGGTCAAAGCATAAAGTGTTCATATCAGCTCCTGCTTTGTAGAAGGTCTTACTCTTGTTTTGAGGGCAGAACAGTATCATAGCATAGTTTCTCATTGATAAGAACAGAGGCTGCGAAAGTGAAGTTTTACGGTAGCTTTGCCTTGCAGTATTCCGTCACCATCTATCTGTGGCTGCAGCCGCCTCCATGTTTTGAGAGATGAACCAAAGCGTGATTCTGTAAATTCCTAAAAATTCAATTTTTGAACCTGCAGCCCTACCAGGAACAAGAATTACCTGAGATGGTATTTGTCCTAAATATGGGTGTCCAAAGACTGCAGAAGTGTACTTGCATTGAAGTACTTGGAAGCTTTTTCTAGCCAAATGCATTCCCTGCCTAGAGCGAGTGGAAGGGGAGGGCCACCCTGTGGTCTTTTGAGACCATTTATTCTAAGGGGAAGTACAGAAAAGCCATAGCCTTCAAAGTGAGGGCAAAGCATTTTGTTGCTTTTTGACGTAGCCGCATTCTGGATGGGAGTTTCAAATGGTACAGTTGTCCTTTTGGAAAACAAATCTCCACTGTTTTTTTCCTTTCCTTGTTTTCTGACTGGCTGGTGCCTGCCTGTGAACTGGTAGTCAGATGCCAATACTTCCAGCTACAAGCTCAGTATTCCCTGCCTGTGTACCTTTTTGTTTACTTAAAAAACCCTGTGTACCTGCACAAAGCTGCAACCAGCTTCATTTGCTTGGCTCTGGAACAAGATAATGCAAGGAGGGAGTAAGTCAGCTGGGGGTTAACTTAGCTTCTTGTTCAGATGCGCAATGAAAGAATTAAATCTAATTTTCCAGTTCTAATTAGAGCTACTTTTGATAGCAAAAGGAAGATTTCCTGCAGAAAGAATCAGCGCTTTTTAAAGCAGTTATTGGAATTTCTGCCATCCTATCAGTGCTTTCAGTGTATAATTA
This sequence comes from Fulmarus glacialis, assembly GCF_000690835.1. Lineage (NCBI taxonomy): Eukaryota > Metazoa > Chordata > Aves > Procellariiformes > Procellariidae > Fulmarus > Fulmarus glacialis. Next base: position 13,657 of record NW_009213451.1, on the reverse strand, counting down.
TGATAGTTTTAGCAATCTTGTCCACTTTTATATATCCGTACTATGGTGATTTGGCACCATCACTAGTCTGAAAACATTCGGTTTGCGTCTGTATGTCCATAGTATCCCTGGTTTCAGTGAGACCCCAGTTAAAAAAGCTAAACCATGAACAAGTCTAGGGTAAAAGGATTAGGTATGCTCTTTAGAATAACAACACTTTAAATCTTAGTTTCTAAATTCATTAAAATGTCTAGCTGATAACTTTCATTAAACTTTAAAGGTACAGAATTTGACCTAAAAGTCTATTTCCTATTTACTTACTTACCCTCTTCTAATCTTTTAATCATAAAATTACTAATTTGAAGTTCCCAGCAAATTCATTCCAGCTGATAAAGAACCTTAAAGGCTTTATTCCTTTTTGCATTTAGGTAACCTAGGTGGAAATCCTTGTGCTTCTCTGCAGTTTTCCTTTAGCTGGTGCTTTTCCTTCCTTTCCAGTCTCCCAGTGCTGAATCGTGGGCTTTGTTTTGCAGGCAGAGTCCCATTGCTGTCGGGGGCAGCGAACACATTGCAGATTTATGCCTGTGGGTCAGGGGGTTATAGCTGTTTGGGGCTCCTTTCTTATTCAATTGGCAGCAACTGAGGACTTCAGCTATAAACGATCTGCAGCAGCAATAGTGGGTTCCCAGCCCAGCCAGAAGGATTGGAGAATGCAATGCTGAACGCACAGAGGCGGCTCTTGTCTCTCTTGGCCTGAGGCAGACCATGTGTCCTACCTGGCTGAACCTATAACCTTTCCAAAGTACTGAGATGTCATGCGATGAGCATAGCTATTGCTTTCAGTCTGAGGTACCTTCTGCTATCTGACAAAACAGCAGGCGTTTCAGGCTTTTTTCATGCAACAGGCATGAAATCTCTCTGATAAAAAGTGCTTCCAAAGAATGTTCTTGGAAAGGAGGCTGCTGTTTCCCATGGGTGAAATGCAGTGACACTGCTCTCGCAGAGCAATGGAAAGTACTATGCTGAGAGGGAGAAGGAAGTACAAAGGAAGCACTCTGTTAAAACCTGTGAATTCACCACGAAGATCTCCTACAAAGGGAATCTGAATGCCTTCCTCTGTTGCAGACCCAATAATAGTCGATGATCGTTGTTTGTCCCCTGTTAGTCTCTTCCCTGGCTCTCTGAGCACTCCAGCCTGCTTACTGTAACTATCTCCTGTCCCCAGCTGCAGCCAAACCTTTTTTAGGTCAGGCCTTGCTGTTTATTTGCTTTCATACCGGGCATACCTGTCTGCTACACACGACTGCTTGTCTCTGTTACAAATCTGCTTGTATGGAAATGCTTGATCTGAATCCGTTTTGACTCTTGCTGCAGATGTGAAAGCTTAGGCCTAATGCAGCAACTGCCCAAAGCTGAACACAGCATCTTGTTTCAGATGCAGTTCTGGACTGGAATTATACAATGTTGGCTTGGTTTTGTGTTGTTGTTATGAGATTTCTGTGTGATTTGTGCTTCCATGTTGCTGTCTTTTCTAGGGGAATGTTACTTGTTTTATACAGTCTGCAGGCAAGGCGCACTGACGGACTTCTTCAGTGTTCCTTGCTGTTCTTGTGCTGGGCACGTGCCTAGGGGCAGCTGCAAAGCCTCTTGGAGGCTAACGCAGTGTGGCTTAAGGAGGGGGATAATTTAACCATACTGGCTTCTTCTTTTGAAGCAAAACCACTGATTTTCCTAGAACTTTATTCTTCCATCAGAAACGATTGCTGCCCCAGAAAGCAAATGTTTCAAGCCAATGTCAGCCTGTGGCTTCTTTCCAGGAAAGATGGTGAATGTGATGATAGTAAGGGGAAGATATTGTGTAATGTGTTGCTTGTGGGACTCGAGCTCTGGAGAGAGAGAGTACTGTCCCTGTGTCTGGGAGGACCTTCTTCTGACTGGAAACTTCCAACAGCAGCAATCATACTTTCAGTGATTGTGCACCCTCAGTACACGGGGGAAAAAAAGCTGCTGGGAATGGGTGATCTCCAGCAATCTAATGAAGAGAAAAAAAAAATTGCCATCACATTCCTTTTTATTTTTCAGATCACTGATAGTCTAAGCCTGCCCATACAAACATGGCTCAGCTTCAGATATTAAAGTCTTATGCCATTCTTCACACTCCAATTAAACATCTCTCTCCATTTTCTTTCCTTTCCATCTTTGTTTTGCAGGTATGAATTTCAAAAGGAGTCCGATGGGAATAAGGAAATACTGCAAGCCTTGTATTCGGAAAGACCCTCCAATGGTTCCTGGACCCCTTCCACAGTTAAAATGAGCAGATGGAGAGCAGGGTGGAAAGTATCTGCCTGCCAGCGCTTTACTTGGTTGAGGGCCCTCCTTTCACAGATAGGACATGAGTGTATATTACTTTATTTTTTGTTTGGGAAAGGCTTCAGTCAGTACTGTTTATTCATTCACTCAGGCTCCTTCATCTTGTTAACATTAGCCTGGCAGTCAAAGAGTCAGGCAAAGCTGTCTGGCTGCCACCGGACTTCGTGTCACTTGTGTGTTCCTCTGCACCAAACAGGGATTTAGCTCCTCAAGTAAAAGAATGAGGAGAGCTGGCTGAAGAGCTGGCTGAATCACTTTGATTTGCATTTTTGGATTGCCTAAAAGGTGGGAAAGGGCTGATCTTATTGTTTCTAGCTATCAGTATATATGCATATTTAACCTTTTCTATGAATTTCTTTTATGTTACAAAAGGATTTTGTTTGTAGCTAGGCACACGATGATTTTTCCTGCAGCCTTTTCTCCACTTGGAATTGAATTTCTAGCGAGTGAGAAAGAGCTCATCATTTAGAAAGGGCTGAGAAACTAGATAAGCAGGTTGTTAAAATAGTGGTAAAGGCCAGATTCAAGTACAATGGTAAGCTTTTCAATCTCTCCTCTAGGTGTTTAAATCAGGCTTTAAAACTGAGGGGGCCTGTTCTTTAACTTCCTAGAAGAATGTCATCAGGTGGTTATTAAACAGCATACTGAAGAGGTGTTAAGGCTAATCAGATTAAATCTCTTTCTCCTGAAACCAGAAGGCAGCTGTTCTTTTAAGACACCTGAGTTGTGTGATCACCTTAATAAATAAAATTTACTGGAGCTTGAAATAAATGGCAAGAATAATACCAAAGGGCTGAATAACAGAGAAACTGAAGTACCCTCTGCTGACATCATTAGCAGCAATTGGGGTCTTCACTCATGTATCTTCTGTGCTTTCCTAGCTGTCCCCTGCATATGCTGCTATTTCTCTGCCTGGGGTGAGTCCTTAAACCAGAATTACTTGGACGTTCATAAATTTGGTTTTCCTTCTAGTGAATATGAGAAGTAAAAGCTTTTCTGGTATTGGGCAAATTGCAGATTGCAAGTAATAATTTTTCCCTCAGTACTCATAGTACTGCTGTTTCTCTTAACATCATTTTCTGTACGATAGAAATGGTCTCGGTGCCCTTCAGAATTTGGGGGAGTTGAATGGGGACAGTCGAAGGCTTGTTGTAACCCACACAGGCAAATGCAGTTCCCAAGGGTTAAGTTTATGGGCATTTGCGTGTGGCCATGCTCTCTTATTGGTAATGTTTCTAATGTACTGAGCAATTGAACCTATTTCTGAGTCTTGTGTGTGCTTGTTATTACTTTATTTTCTTACTGGTTTTGAGATTAGATAGATTTGACTCTCAGCTTCATATTTTTGAAGAGCTGACCATGCATAGCATTTTTATATCAAGGATAAAGGAGCTGCCAGTCCTTCTTGCAAGATCTGAGTCGGAAGGTTGGTGAAGGAGCTGTGTTTGATTGTTCTGCTGCTGATCACTGGGCAAACATATTTTATTTCTATTTTGTCTTTTGTAGCCCACAGAAGGAATCTGTAGAATACAAATGACAAGTAAATGTAAAAAGCATTTTTGGTATTAAATGTGTTTGCGCAGGGTTTTACTCTGTAAAATATGGCCATGTGTGTTTACAGCTCTGTATAAAGCATTGCTAACAGGTATGAAGATTCTGCTCTCTAATGTGAGCTTAAGTCCGTTTCTTTTATATCTGAAAAATGCTGTATGATTTTTATCTTTGCCCCACACCCTCCAACCAGTGTGCTCCACACTCTCCGATCCTCCTTCAGGCAAAATATTCTCTCTGATAGCAAAACCATAAGCCCCAAAGACCATTAGCACAATTAGAGGAATACTCTGGATCTCTGGAGGTATGCAGGGACATCATCCAATGCACCTGAGTATTTTTACTCAGTTTCCCAGACTGGCCTCAACCTAAGGTTGAGGGCTATTCAAGTTAAAAATGTTACTTGTGTGAGGTCCTGGTCTTGACTGAACAAACTAAAGCAGGAATCCTCAAATTATTTCATAATGGATTGTGACTGCTGCCCAAACATGCTTTTTTACCTCATCTAGAGGTATTGCGATGTCTTGCATCAGCCTCTGATGGTGATTCCTCAGCAGGCTTTGACTCCGGGCCATTTTCTCCATGTAGTAGAACAGAGCTACCATCTGATTATGGCTTCACTTACAGGCATCTGTTCTTCCTTTTGTTTTCCTTTGATTTCTATGTATATTTGTTTGGCATTACCTGAGGAGAAACATATTTGGTCAGTGGTTTTTCAAAGTACACAAGCTGTATGCTTATATAAAGTAGTAAATTTAACTTATCCAAGCTGACAAATGCATTTGTTTGTGTCTTGTGTTTTTGTGTGCATTTGCCTGTCAAGCAGAAAATTACACAGCCTTCAAGTTCCAACAAAGATGTTTCTGAAGTATCTCTATGCCTTCCAGAACAGATGTTGGATCCTGGTCTGACCTTGTCAACTGAGTGAGCCAGGTGGCTCCTGACTTTAGAGCCTTAGGGTTTAGAGCTTAATACCACCAGCTGACACCAAATCAGTCTGTCAAATTTGGCAACTATGACTGTGAATTCTCAGGAGCATGGGAAGAATGATCCCTGCTGACAGGGAGTGTTGGGGCAGAGGCAGGTTTTGGGATCTCTTCTTTCAAAGTGGGTAGTAGAAGAAATAAAATTATGTATTCTTTACACAAAATATGATCCCAAAAGGTGTAATGGGGACTTTTGCTGTTGGCTTTTCAGCCCTCTAGACGTGTGGCCCACAACTGATGCAAGGGCCCAGGTATAGTTGAAGAATTCAGGATTTTAGCTCTGGAGAAGTTCTGTTTATCCGAAGTATGGACTACAATGGCAACTTTTTGTGATTGCATTTGCCAAGGAAAACTGAAATCTTGCATGGATAATAAACTCAGGTGAAACATAAAAGCAGAGGAATAAATAATTCCTGTTTGTAGATTTATATATTCTTACAGGATAACTCTTGCCAAAACTGAGTGGAAGACTCCTGGTGACTTCAGCGTTCATTGGACCAAGTCTGGAGATCTCTTGCCTGATTCTATTTTGTCCGATGTTGTTGCTAACTACCTTCTCATTATAGCTTTAGCAAAGTATTGTCAGATGGTGAACGCAGATGAGGTTCATATATGCTTTTTACTGAAGTTTGTTCTGAGGAGAATATGTCTAAAGCTTAGCAATTACTTTCTTCTCTCGTAGGTTGAAAGTGAGGGGGAAACCCTCTTACATGTCAGTCCATTTTTTGTCTCAGATCAATCAGTTCTTACTAGATGTGAGCAGTTGTCTTCATCACAGCTAATTTCTCTGCAGGACTCAAGTATGTTTTTTAATTGCTGGTAGGGAGCAAAGAGAGCTTCCTTGTCCTACATTAAATGGCATGAGCAAAGGTCTTGATTCCAACTCATGTATGTCTGTGGTTCCTAGAAGCCCTTCAGTATTGTAAGACTTATGGCAGCCATTGGATGACCTACATTGTTTTTGAACACAGAACTGTCTCATCACGCTTTGTCTTTTGATCTTAGAGCGGGGCTATCAGCACAGAAGGAATTCCCAAAAATTACTTCTGTTTTTAATGTCTCAATGGTGGAAGTCTCTGCTAGAAAAGTTCAGTGTCTGGATATGGATTTGTCCAAGTCGTCATTCAACCTTTGTGCCAATATTTGTTTGCGTGTTTCAGATGCGTTGACTGTGAATATCTTCAGGTGTGGGGGATTTAATTCCACATTTTCAGGCTGATGCTCCACAAGGGAGTGGCTAAAGCCAGAGATTTGCTGTAGGATAAGCACCTTATGTTCGCAATGCCATCCAGGCAGCCTCTGAAAGCATTATCAGAGAAATCGGGTCACTATGTGCCAATGAGAGATCCTAAACTGAACGTGTCTTGTCTGTCTTCTGCAGCCTGACACAATCACAAAAACCCCTGTGGTCGCAAGAAGCTGTCATACCAAGCCCAGTTTCTGTCAGAGACTCAAACCGCATCCAGGATGTTAGTTCAAGAGCTGGTTAGCCCCAGCTGGCAGTACAGCCCAGGTGCTCACCGGTGATGATTTAAACCTTATATAGGAGGCATTCAAGCCCAAGCGTTTGGAAGTTCAGTGCACACAAAAATGCCTGTTCAATGGATGGTTGTGATTAACTGCCCACTAGGCACTTGTACAATCTCTTAACTGTATTAACGTGCACGTGCATTTGTGATAAGCGTAGTGCAGTCAAAGCAACTAAGGTATCCTGGCTAATAGGATCTCCAAGTCTAAAAGCTGGACAGCAGCAGGGTTTCCCTCACCTGACAGGCAAGAAGGAACTTAGGTCAATGAAGAAAAGTGGTTTTCTGCTGGGTTCTGTGGTTGTGTTTGGTCATCAGCACTGATCCCAACCTCAGGGGGAAAAAAAGACGTATTCCTGAGGCACCCTCTGGTTAGTCTGTAGCCGATACAGCTTGCCCAGGCAATCAAATCTCTGTAGCATGCTCTTAAAATCGGCTCCCAAAACTGAAGTGCACTGGAAAATGCTGTCTTTGCTAGGGGGGTTCTCAAGACAAAACGTCCTGTTTGCATTGTCGCAGAGCCCTGTGTGACAGCCAGTGCCAGCTGCATGGCGTGTTCACTGAGCAATGCTAAAACCTATTTGCATCCCAGAATTATCCCCAAGAGATCAATACGCCTGGGAAGAAAGATGTTTTCATACAAAAAAAGTGTGAAGAAGTCCATCTGTTTACAAATGCTATCAGAGAAACAGTGAGATAGTTGAAAACAAGATTCTGAATGAGATGAGATAATGCAGCAGTGTCTGCAAGTCCCTTTTTAAAGAGTTCTTTTCAACTCACTGGCTTTCCAGTTGTTAAATTTTCATTACTTGGGAAAGAATAAATGATGGCAATTGTCACTGGGCGCTTATCTTGAAGTTGTTTGAATGTACCAAGGTTAAACAATTCCGCATTATCCTTTGACTTAGTTAAATATATGCCAATACTGCTGCTTTTTTCTGCAAAAATCTTCAGGTGAGTGGTTGATGAAAAAAGAGATGAAAAAAAAAATCTGAGCTGAAGTTAGGTCTAGCAAAGCACTATGTGCGTAGTTGACCTTAACCTCGTAAGCTCCACCTTTGATGATCTTTGAAAGGAACTTCCTTAGATTTCCGCCAGTTTAAGTCAAGACTCAACAGTTTTGAAAACAGATCCTTAAGTCTGAGAGGTGAAGTCAACCTGCTTTTTCTGATTTTATTATAAAATGTGCTTTACACCTTTTCCTGTCTATTGAACAAAACTTTCTCTCTACTTCCTTCCCCAACTTTCTTTCCATGCTTTCTTCTGTTCCTAGATGTGATTTTACAGTTTTTGATGCCAAGTCTTCCTCACTGGCTGTTCTCACTGACTAGAAAAGCCGTCTTTTGTCTCTTGGCATGGTGGTCCCCCACTCATTCTTTGTCTATGTGGGATCTTATCTCAGAGAAATTTGTCTGCTGTCTGGATTTCCTCAAGTTTTTCTCCTTGGGCTGAACTACTTTAATTTGACTCCATGAATTTCTGTCCATGAGGCTGACTGGGGTGCACATTGTCAAAATAAACGTGATACAAAATGGTGCTGCATTGCATTTGTTGTTTCCAGACATTATTTTTGTACCAAGGACAGTTTCAGTTACAAGATTTGAGCATCTCTGTTTCAAGGCACCATATAATCATCTTAAAGTCACAGTATGAGTAGGGATTTTTCTGTCATTTAATTTGTATTTTAGCCTTCACTGCAATTACTTTGGGTCACGTAATCTCAGTTACCAGATGTGGAAGTCTGTTCCCAGGTATTTTATTCATTCCTCAAATGAACATCTATTGTTGAGATTCTTGCTGTATAGTTCTATTGATTTATTTTATTGACAAATTGTTGTAAAAAAAATTCAGATAAGCACAGTACTTTGAGATAAAGTACTTGAAGGTGTGGGAGGAGACAGTAAGAGCACAGTGCTTATAGGTAGAGCTAGTAGGCATGAAGAGCCAACCTCTGGGCTCTAGCCAGGTTAAACTACTTGTTTTGAGAACCAACATACGTACAGGACTATTGACCGTAGAAATGTCTCCAGGCAAAGGCTAGGTAGTTGCTGGAAAGTGTATGTGGGAATAGAGCAATAGTCCCACATGTTTCTGAGGTAAGGTAAACTACTCAAAGCTGAGTATTTAGGCCTCTTATAGATAAAAAATTTGTTGAAATATACCTTGCTTTCTAGGTTAAGGACAAGCACTGCTTTGGTGTAAGGCTGCCTGGATACTCAGATTTCCTCTTGTTACAGCAGTCGAAGGCAAAGGCTGAGGTATGCCCCAGCCAGTTGGATCTCCCAGATCCTAACAAGGGAGGTACCCCGGCACTTAGTCCCATTTGAGGGTTGCCGAGTTGTGGGATTCCCTTCTGGGAATGGTTAAGGTACATGCCTGCATTCCCAACAAGAGAGGTCATAGGAAGACCCATCTGCAACCACGGTGCCACACATTTACCTGAGTAAAATCCAGGGACTCTGCCAGCCCCTGGGGCTGAAGTACTGGTGTGGTCTAGAGCTGATCTCTAGCAAGGGCTTTAGTTCACCTGTAGCCTTTGCATTCATGCCGTTCCTATACTGAACAGCTGAGTTTGGTTATACATGGCAGTGAAACGAGCATGTTTAATTTTCATACATCCCCTGGTTCAACAAGTCATATCACTGCCTTGTAAGCAGGGCATCTATACAGTGATGTCCATGGCATGTATGCCAGCCGGAAGATTTATGGGGAGAACATAAGCGTTTCCTTGCTCTGACAAGTCTTGTTATTTTTCTCAGCCACACTGAGTAAACTATAAAATCTCAATTCATTCGTTATTCACGCCCCAACTCTGAGTTATATGTACAATTTTTACAGGCAAAAATACTAGTTCTTCCATAAATAACTGGGACTGTCTGTCCGCTGCTGAATGGCATCCTTCACACAGATGTGTGTCATGCTCCATGGCACCCCATCCATCAGAGATTGTGCTGCCGAAGTGAATGTAGGCTATCTAAATATACCTGGATATTCTAGGGACTATTTGTTCTTTTTCTATCCCTGTCAAAACAAAATGAGGGGAGTGATATGTAGCTTGCAAAGAAGCAAGGTTACTGAATTGTAAATGGATTTTGCAGTGGTCTTTAAAAGCCTCTAAGCTAGTAAAATGGCTTAGCAAGAACTTTAATTACTTAGCAGCTGTGGCAAATGTTCTCATTTCCCCAGTTACCTGCAGCACCTTTTTTGCAAACACTATAAAACTCTTTGGCAGACTATAACCAGGAGGAGCCGTATCTGAGATGAAGCACTGGGAGAGTTACTTCTTTTTCCCAGGAATTCCCCAAACCTTCTCTGCTGCCACCTACAGTGAATGACAGTAACTCATGATAAATCATGCAGGCAAGTGCTCTGAGATTTTTGTTTTGCAGACTAACATTTTTTCTGAGGGGATGAAAGCGCTGTCTCTTTACCTACCTGGAAAAAAAACCCACCACAGTTTGTTGGGAAGTTTGACATGTGTTTGAAAGTCACTGTGGAAATGCTAAAATTGCTAGATGTTTGGTGTCTATTCTCCCTCTGTTTTCCTCCCATTGTCATTTCTTAATTCCTTTGGAGATAAGGACATCACGGCTGTGGTTCCCTCATGACAGCGTTGTATAAAATTGTAGCATGGCATTAAATGGACTGTGGTATGCAAAATAATAGGGCTGTCTGACCACGCAGAATGGTGAAATTCAGTTTTTAAGACCACTTTGTCCTAAGGGTGCTTCGTGTTCCTAGACCATTACCTTGGCGTGTTTGCCCTGCTACCTGGGTAACATTTATTGGTTCCTGACGCAGTGCAGTGAGTCATTTCTCACAGTTCGTGCCTAGCAGAAATGCTATCAGAAGCCCAGTAAACTGGGGCCCACAGAGAATGAAAATTGGTTTTATTTAGATATATGTGTGGAGTTTGGCATTTAAAATACTCCCCTGGCAAGAAAAGATTCTGGTCTGACTCAACTATGTCAGGCCATCTAAGGAGTTAGGGACAGGAAAGTCTGACATTATTTTGTGCCTTATGAAATAGTGATCATACATACCTCCATAACTTGGTCTCGGTCTGTGCATGCTTAAACAATAAAGTGAGTATTTCCTCCTTCAAGGACTGTCTTGTAACCTCTCGACAGCACTTCGCTAGCAGTTACTGGAACAAGACTTCTGACTTCCTTCTAGCTTTTCATGGCAGTGGGAGTGAACTCCCAGCGGGAGGTAAATGTTTTTACTGCAGGTAGACTTCCAGTTTTGGTTCATTTTTTTAAAAAGCTCTTATCCTCAGATTTGGTCATGATTACAAAGTGCATTTTCACAGGTGTGAGATCGTGTATGGATCTGATTGTGCACCTGCTCTCTTAGAAAGCCTTGCTATCCATTTGGAAAATCTGAGAAGTTTCTTGCTATATTTGTTGCTTCGTATGTCAAGTGTATATGGGATACAAGAAAATAATCTGAATTAAAACCTAGCACGAGGACGTTACATGTATCTAGAGATGTGAGTACATATCCCATGTTCAGCAGTGGGCCTACTCCAAAACAGGTGGGGGCAGAGGAGTTATGATTATTCAGGGGCATATTTTCTTTCTGTTAATTTATTCAGTAATCCTTCATCGGTGTCGGACAGTATGAAGCTTTCTTGGCTTATGGAGAGCTGGGTATGGTGCTCCTAAGAGAGCCATGGGTGCCTGGGCCGGGGACGGCGTGCCTGTGGAGGGGAAGCTGGTGTGACACCTCTGCAGCTCCTCGTGCGCCGCTGCCCTTGCTGCCGGAGGCTTCTGCATGGTCGTGCTTGACCAGGGGCATCCAGGCTGTGACAGTACTTCATCAGAGGGGCAACGGGGGAGGTGCTGGCCAAGAGAAAAAAGGAGCATCCCAAAGGATGACAGAGACTGGCTTTGCTCTGGGTCAAATGTGAGATCGGGCTGTGAGGTGGGAGGGTGCGTGCAGAGTGAAACATGTGCGATACAAACAGGAGACTGCAGAGCTGGGAGAAGGTTTGTGATCTTGATTTCTCTGGCTTTCCTGCTTGTTCCAAATGAAGTTACCTCCTTCTCTCTTTCCTCCTCTTCTTCCATTGCAACAAAGAGCGTACACAGTCCTCACAAATGGCTGGAGAGGGGGTTCTGCCAGTAAAGAGCCAGTACAGCAGGAGGGAAAACAAGAGTTTTTCTCCCTCGGAAGGGCTGGAGGGAATCCATGTTTGCATTCCCCCTGCAATTTTCAGTTTCTTTGTGGAATAATATTAAGCACAATATTTATATAAAAAATGGAAATATTTCAAATTGGAATATAGTTTTACTGCAATATGAAAATTTTCCAAAGAAAGAAGATGAAAATGTTTAAGGTCAAAAACTGATTTCCGTATTAGAAAAAGTGATGATGAATGGAAATTTTTTACTGATCCTAATAATTAAGATACTTTGTCAAAGCCCAAGACAAAAGTTGCTAATTTGAACATGTGAGTCTTAATTTATAAGCTCTCCTATTTATTTATAGGCAAAAGGGAGCAAAAGTAGATCACATACAGTCTAAAAGTGTATGCAATTCTTAAAAATTGTGAATAAGCGAAACCAAAAAAATTGCCTTCCGACACTGAGAAGTAACCAAGTACCAGAAAACCTAGCTCTTGAAAGGAAATTAAGCCTTCTGGTTACATGGCTTTTGCCAAGATTTTCCGTGTCAAGGAGGAAGATAATGTGCTACATCTTGCCTGAAGAAACTGCAGTTTGAGTGCAATTATTTGTTTGCCCAAACTTTGCCCCAGAATTTCAAAAGCAGCCAGCCATGTCGGGTGCTTCCATTCTTGTCATCCAATGTAGGACACTCCGAGGAGGTTCGAGTTGACGTAATGCTTGTGGTCAGATGCTTGTAGTCACCTCTCTAGATCTTGGGTTTCCTTTCCATGAATGAGGAATGTTTTTCTTCTTCTGTTTTGTGGGGAGTATCTTCCTGAATCAACTGAGTTAGCAGTTTTCTTCATGGTATACGTTTTATCAGACTAGATATAAGGAAGTCATTTTTTACGATGAGGGTGGTGAAACACTGGCACAGGTTGCCCAGAGAGGTGGTAGATGCCCCATCCCTGGAAACATTCAAGGTCAGGTTGGACGGGGCTCTGAGCAACCTGATCTCGTTGCAGATGTTCCTGATCATTGTAGGGGGGTGGGACTAGATGACCTTTAAAGGTCCCTTCCAACCCAAACTATTTTCTATGATTCTATCCAGGGTTTTACCATTCTCCTGTATACTGCTGAGGTTTAGCATAGCTGCTCAGTGGTGCTGCAATATCAAAAAGGGTGTGTAGGCAGCTGAGTTACAACTCATGTTCTTTAAACTCCTCAAACCAAACAGTACAGTATTACTTTCAGCTTTCTATTACTGAGCTGAGAGAGGTTTATAAATTTGACCAAGATCATTAATGATCACACCACTATCTTCTGACGACTTTAATGTGAATTTAATGATCTTGGGCTGATTATTTATAGACTGTCTGTGGTAGAGATGAAAACTGAACTTAGACCCCTGTGAGTCAGAACTGTAATAACAAGATCATTTTCCTTTCAGATGTAAAAGTGTTATACTCATTCAATTAATAACAAGAGAATAACACAGTGAGAGGGAGAAAGAGGTGTTTATTGGCTCGCATTTGAATCTTGCAGGACTATAAAACATTCCAAGTCATTTTAACAAATTTGCATATCCCAAGCGATGGGAGTGGGCTGTGAAGAGTTGCATAAACTCTTATATAGGAGGTGGCATATTTGTTCTGGAAACAGGGAGGGTCAGAGTTTGGTGATCATGGCCAAGGGCTCAAGCATGCGTCTCTGACTAGATTTAACCACCAAAAACACGGGACTGTTTCCCTTTTGCTGTTCCTACTGTGCAATGGTATTGTGAGTCTGCTTCCCTCTTGGTAATTCAAAACACAGAGATAGTGATGGATGGTGAAGACATCTGAGGGACTTTAGGCTCTTCTCTCCTGCCATCAGACTGGCTCAGGTTTCTGCGGATCCCCCAGCACTTCCCACAGTTTCTCTCAGCAGCCAGACAGAAGCTATGGTGCTGTGCTAGGAAAATGCAAAGGATAGCTCGTGTAAAATTCTTCACCACCAAAAACAGTCATCTGAAATGGTCATCAACAGTTGTGCCTGGATTTTCACCATCATTTGTACTCTGTAGTAATGGAAGTTGGTGGAGAGTGGTGATGTGCCCCAGTATAAATCACTGTCTCCCACGGCATTCTCCTAG
>NW_009213450.1:0-5120 GCF_000690835.1 Fulmarus glacialis | reverse complement strand
AGGCAGTTTGTTTCCGTTTCGGAGTTGGCTTCTGGCAAGATTAGTGCAAGCGCAGAGTCCCAGTGGTGTTGGGCCTGTGAACAGACTTGAACGGGAGGGTGAGAGCGGCCAACATCTTTCAGGCCTGGCTGATTTTGTGTGGGAGTCCGATGGTATGCCTGTCCTCTGTGGAGTTTGACTCCGGCAAGGGGGATGATTGAGTGGTACAGCAAACGGGCTGCCGCGGGAAGGGGAGCGCCACCAATACCTTTAATCTTACGTCTGTGTCGGAGCGCCATCTGGTGGGTGTCCTTTTTTTGGGCCTGGACTCTGGTAAGGTTTACGAGCAGGATTAGAGCAAGCGCAGAGCATCGCAGTTGGTGGGGTTGTGAACGGGTTGCCAGGGAGGGAGGGGCCAGCAACAGCTTTCTGTCCTGGCTACTTCTGCGAGGGAGCACGAATTATTGATCGAGTGATTTGAAACGGGGCTGCAGTGAGTGTAAGAGACAGGGGAAGAGGAAGCACAGAGCCCCTGTGTTTGTAGGGCTCGTGAAGTGGTTGCCAAGGGATGTTGAGAGCTGCCTACATCTTTCAGTCTTGGCCAATTCTGTGTGGGAGCCCGATGGGGTGCCTGTCTCTTTTGCAATTGGGCTCTGGCAAGGTTGATGGTTGAGTGACAGAGCAAGCGCAAAGCTCTGCTGTTGGTCGGCCTGAGAAGGGAATGCCAAGGGAAGGTGAGGGCCAGCATTCTTGCCCAGTTTTGTTTGGGAGTCCGAGGCAGTGGGGTTTTTTTCCATTTAGAACCTGGCCAGCATCCACCACCCGGACATGGCTATCAACAGGTGATGCCCAACACCCAGCAAATACCCTGCAAACAGTACCCGCAGTGCCCAGCACCCAGATATGCCGAGCTCTCAGCGCCCAGCAACAAGCAGATGGATATGCCCAGCACCCATCACCGCCAGTAATCAGCACCCATCACACCGAGTTCCCTGCGACCCCCGTGCCCAGCACCCGCAGTGCCCAGCACCCAGTACACGGCCAAGCCCAGCACTGTCAGTACCTAGCACCTGGACATGGCCTGCAACCGCACATGCCCACTGCCCAGACTTGCCCATCAGAGAGTGCTCCCAGTACCCAAAAACTAGCAACCCTAATGCCCAGGACCCTGCACTTGGACATGCTCAGACCGCAGACGCACAGCAAGAAGCACCCCAGCACCGGGACATGCCCAGCACCCCCCATGCCCAAGCACCCCCAGTGCTCAGAACCCAGCACGAAGAATCCACCACCCAGCACATCGACATGCACAGCACCCGGACATGCCTAGAACCCATCACCCCAAGAGCCCAGCACAAAACTCCCAGACATGACCTCCTTGGGCTTGGGGATACCACAGGTTGTGGCGTGCACCCATGCTCTAGTGTGACAACTCTTAGGTTTCCTCAGCCCCACAGAGCTGCTCTTTCAAATTGGGCGCGATGATAGTTTGTCCAGACTCACTAAGTCACTGCGGCGGGAGCTGAGGAGGATGAGGGCCACCAGGATGTTGGGGGTGCTGTCCACCTCGGGGACAGTGTTAAGGAGTGTTGCAGGAAGGCTTTGCCCTTCTCTTCTGGCGGAGGGTAGAAGGGCTCACGGGGGATGGTGCGTTGGGGAGGAAGGAGTCCAGGTCGTACTGCAGAGTGAGAGGACGCTGTCAGCAGAGGATATCCCTCCGGCATGGGGCTATGTTGAATGAGGATACTCTCCTGACGTGGAGGGGTGGGGATGTCTGTCTGGCATGCAGAGGAGAGAGTTGATGGGAACTGGGATGCAGTGTGCTAGGCACTGGGGCTGCTGGGGTCAGGGTATATTCCCGTGCTGAGCAGTGGAGGCATGGGTGCTAAGCATGTCCTGCAGTTTTGTGCTGGGCGTGTCCAGTGGCTGGCAGTGCAGGATGCTTGGCATGTCCGGATGCTTGGCATATCCTGATGCTGGTCACATTCTGGTGCTCGGGACTTTCAGGCACTGGGCGTACTGTCTATGTGCGGGTGTTGGGCATTACCTGCTGCTAGTCGTGACCGGGTGCTGGATGCCGGGTGCTGTGCATGGCCAGGTGCTGTAGGTCCTAGGCCTTGGTCATTGAGGTGCTGGGCAGTGGGGGTACTTGGTGCAGGCCAATTCCGGGTGCTGGTCATTACACGTGTTGGGCAGCGGGGGGGGGACTTGATGCTGGCAGTGATGGGTGCTGGACTTTTGCAGGTGCTTGTTGCTGGGTACTGGTGATGCCGCGTGCTTGGCATGTCCGGGTGCTGGCCATGTTCAGATGCTGGGAGCTGGGTGTGCTGTACAGTGGTCAGTTGAGGCGGTGGTTGCTAGGCATGTCCGGCTGCTCTGTGTTGGGCGCTTGGCTAGTTCTGAGTGGGAGCCCGAGATATAGTGGTTTTGCTGTTTAGAACCTGCGCTCGGCTAGTGTAATATAGCAGAAACTACCGTGTTAACAACACCACAGCGTTGTGAAAGGCATGTGAAGGGAAGGGGAGGGCCACAAGCAGTTGTCACTCCTGGCCACTTCTGTATCAGAGCAAGTGGTGGGTGTCCGTTTTGGGCTTGGACTCTAGCAAGGTTTAGGGTTAGAATTAGAGCAAGCTCAGAGCCCCACTATTGGTGGGGCTGTAAACGGGCTGCCAAGGCAAGGTGTTGTTCAGCAACAGCTTTCACTCTTCGCCATATTTGTGTTGGATTCCTAGCTGATGTTTTTTTCCCTTGGGCTCTGGGCTGCAGCAAGTGTGAGTGTTACTTGGTAGAGCACATGATGCAGAGACCTGGTTTTATTGGGGCTATGAAGGGAAGGGGAGGGCTCAAGCATTTTTCATTCCTGGCCGCTTCTGTATCGGAGCTTAAAGTGATGGTTTTCTGGTTTGGGCCTGGACTCTGGCAAGGTTTAGGATTAGAGTAAGTGCTGAGGTCCGGTGTTGGTGGGGCTGAGACGGGAAGGTGGGTTTCAGCAAAAGCTTTTGCTCTTAGCCATATTTGTGGCACCTTAAGCTGAGATACAGGATTGACAACTTCTTGAGGCCCTCACTTTCCCTTTCACAGCGCCAACAAATCCAGGTCTCTGCCCTTGCCTTACCGAATAACATTCACCCTTGCTGGAGTCCTGTACAAAACGGGGGGAATCAGCTAAGAATCCAACACAAATATGGCTACGAGTGAAAGGTATTGCTGAACGTCACCTTCCTTTGGCAGCCCCTTCACAGCCCAAGCAACATGGCAACTCTGCAGTCTAAACTTTATTATCTCCAGAGCTCAGTTCCATAACAGATACAAATGTCCTCAAGCTCCCACTCGGAAGTGGCCAGGACTGAAAGTTGGTTGTGGCTTTCAGGTCTCTTTGGCAGCGCCTTCGCAGACACACCAACATCGTGGCTCTGCTGTTCCACTACGCTATATACCGTACACTGGCAGGAGCCCAGGTTCTCAATGGAAAAACCGCTGCCTCGGCCTCCCAAACAAAAGTGGGCAAGAAAACTGTTAATGCTCTCATCTTCCCTTAGCAGCCCATAACATACAGGCACCCCATTGGGCTCCCACACAGAATTGGCCAAGACTGAAAGATGTAGGCGGCTCTCAACATCCCTTGGCAACCACTTCACGAGCCCTACAAACACAGGGGCTCTGTGCTTCCTCTTCCCCTGTCTCTTACACTCACTGCAGCCCCGTTTCAAATCACTCGATCAATAATTCGTGCTCCCTCGCAGAAGTAGCCAGGACAGAAAGCTGTTGCTGGCCCCTACCTCCCTGGCAACCCGTTCACAACCCCACCAACTGCGATGCTCTGCGCTTGCTCTAATCCTGCTCGTAAACCTTACCAGAGTCCAGGCCCAAAAAAAGGACACCCACCAGATGGCGCTCCGACACAGACGTAAGATTCACCGCTCCCCTTCCCGCGGCAGCCCGTTTACACACACCAAACAACTCCAGGCTCTGCGCTTGCTGTACCACTCAATCATCCACCTTGCCGGAGCCAAACTCCAAAGAAGACAGGCACCCCATCGGGCTCCCACACAAAATCAGCCAGGCCTGAAAGATGTTGCCGGCTCTCACCTTCCCGTTCAAGTCTGTTCACAGGCCCAACACCACTGGGACTCTGTGCTTGCTGTAATCCTAACGCTAAACATGACTAGAGTCCAAATCCAAAATGGACACCCACCACCTTAATCTCCGGTATGGAAGAGGCCAGGGATAAAAACTGCTTGTGGCTCTCCCCTTCCCTTGGCAGCCCCTTCTAAGCCACCAACATCAGGGCTTTGCGCTTCCTGAACCACTCAACCATCAACCTTGCTGGAGCCCAAATACAAAACAGATAAGGACCCCATCAGGTTCCCACACAGAATTGGACAGGACTGAAAGATTTTGATGGCTCTTACATGGCCATGGCAAGCCCTTCACGAGGTAGAAACACAAAGGCTCTGCTCTAATCTTAACGCTAAAACTTGCCAGAGTCCAAGCCCAAAATGGACAAGTACCACATTAAGCTCTAATACAGAAGGGGTGGCCGGCGGTAAAAGCTGCTTGTGGCCCTCCCCTTCCCTTGGCAGCCCCTTCACAATGCCACCAACGCGGAGGTTCTGCTCTCTTAACTAGCTGAGCCCAGGTCCTAAAAGGAAAAACAACTACCTCTGGCTCCCACACAGAAGAGGCCAAGAGTAAAAGCTGTTGCTGAAACTCCCCTTTCCTTGGCAGTCCGTCCGCAGGCTCAAGAGCACCGTGGCTACGCGCTTGCTCTCGGTGGTAGCAGTAGAGTGATGATGGCCACCACTCAGGGCTTGGGGATACCCAAGGCTGTGACGTGCACTCATGCTCTAGTGGAGCACCTCTTGGGGTTCCTCAGTCCCACAGAGCGGCTGTTTCAAGTAGGGTGCGGTGATGGTTTGGCCAGAGTCACTAAGTCGCTGAGGCGGGAGCTGAGGAGGATGAAGGCCACCGGGATGTTGGCGTGGTGTCCACCTCGGGGACAGTGTCGAGGAAGTGATGAAGGGCGGCCTTGCCCTTCTCCACTGGCAGCAGAGCCGGGAGGTGCTCATGGATGATGGTGTGTTGGGGAGGAAGGCATCCAGGTCATACCGCGGGGTGAGAGGCCACTGTCAGCAGAGGCC
>NW_009213449.1:85722-93117 GCF_000690835.1 Fulmarus glacialis | reverse complement strand
CCCGGCACTTGGCCTTGTTAAACCTCAGATGCCAATACAGATTAGCTTCGAAAAAACAATGTTCCTAGTTGACAGTGCCTTTGGTTCCAATTCTAATCCCTGCTGCTCCTGCCATAGTTATACAGAAACTCTGGGTTGAAATATTGCAGAATTCTTTTGTTTTCCAGGTAAATCAGAGCTACATTCTGCTGCAGTGTCGCAATCATTCGGTGCTCTTCAGATTTGGTATGTGATGATTTATACTCTCCTCCACATTCTCTATGAAATTTTCAAGGTGTTTCCATTTAGCTGGAAATGGTTCTCTCTGAGAGTTACCCATTATGGCAGGTCTCGCATAGTCATCAGAGTGAAATAAAATGAAAGCACCTCCCATCCCTTCAGGAAAATACGGTCCATTAGTTTTTCATTTGCCAGGAGCATCCGTTTTTTAATATTTTTCCCTTTCCCTTTATCTCCTGGGAATATCAATCTGCATAGATCTATTATTAATTCCACAGCAACGAGCTTATTTTCTCAAAAAATCTTTACTGTAGGTTGTAAGTCTCCCTAGGAATGATTTAAAATCCAAACTGGACTCAAGTATACTATGTATAGTGCTGGGTTGTTGTTGTTGGGTTTCTTTTTGGTAGTGGTGTTTGTTTGGTTCGTTTTTTTTAAAGTATCTTTGCCTCATCTGAACTCACTGTTTTTGTTATAAGCCAAGCATGTAGACTTGTCCAGCATTTAAAACTCGGGAGTCTGGATCAGTATTAAAACAGTTGTGGAACCAAAACAATTTTTGAAGGTTGAGAGGGTGAGAAAAAAATCTTCTCCTGAACAACAGGACAACAGTGTACTATGCTATGAATGAGAGAGTATTAAGTTCTTTAAATGTGGCAGAAAAGGGAGCAAGAGGGGTTTTCCACTCCTGGAAGGTTTTGTAAGCTCCGTTTACAACATTCATTCCCATCAACCCTGCCCAAGCAGCACTTATTAGCATTTTGCCAGCGAGAGCCCTGCTGAAGTGGTTCTTGAAGCCCTGTCTCAATTCCAGTAAGTATTTACCATTAACTAAAGCAGCGGAGAATCCGGCTCTTCCGCCTCTTGCCTGGGTCGGTGCACACACGTCCACAACACGTGTGCCCCTGGGCGGTGCAGGACGGGAAGGGGAGGCTGGCCCTGCCGTCTTGCGTAAAACTGATGGGACTTGAGCGCTGGTGTGTTCTGGTCACCTGCTGCGTAGGATCCCTCCAGCAGGACACGGGTCTGGGGACTCTCTTTCCTCATCCTGACTGTTCAGACGGGGTCGTGCTCTCTTGTGCTTGCGGTCTGACAGGAGGAATCGTTACTGCTTTTCTTCACTGCAGCATTTTGGAGATGCTTTCATCCAGAACAGTCCATCACAGTTTCTTTGTTAATTGGATCAAATCAATGCATTGGACAGAAACAGAGCAATAACCACATATATCATGTACTGTATTTTGATAAGCAGGAAGATTGTTAATACATCTTTTTCTTTTACTTGCCTTAACCTGGAACAATCGGAACATGTGCCCTTCCTATGCCAATTAGACTCAGTCATAACTTCACAGAAGGACGGCAGTTCCAGTAAAATCTGTACGGTGACCCAATATTAACTTTTAGGAAGCAAGGAGCTGCTTTGTCTTGTATCTTTGTATTGGTTCTTTTTTTTTGGAAGGTGGTGTGGTGTGGTGTTTTTTCAGTTCCTCCAGTGATCATAGATGTACTGTTTCAAGTTTGTCATGTCACTGGAAGGTCTAAAAAGTTTCAGGAGTTGTAAGAAGTGATAAAATGGTAAGGTGCACAATTCATAGGGAGCACAAGAGAAGGCTGAGGCTGATATTTCTCTTGCATGTAAAAGAATTCAACTTAAATTTTTTTATCTTAGTGGATAAAAAGTAAAGTACTGGTCTTAAAAATTATCCCAATCAGCTGGCTTTCTCCCCTGCACAGCGGGAGGAGGCAGGTTATCCAGTGGCCCAGGATCAAGCCAAGGTGCCGGTGGTTATACTGTAGCCCAGTCGAGGCATGGCATGTGAGTTACTTGCTCAGCAGGTGCCGCGAGCCACAGAGTCCCTGCTCGGGGATTACCAAGCCAGTTCTCAGCTCGTGTGCTCATTTGTGCCTTGAGATGCGGTGGATGTAAAGGCAAATGCTTGTACCTGGGACTTGAGAACAGCCTCAGAAGCTCTATGTTGACCGGTGGTAGAAGAGATTATTAAAAGTCACGTTTATTACACGCCTTTGTCAACTCAGGGATGGTTTTACCATGTGAGTCTTTTGTGTATTTTCAGTATCTTGAGTTAAAAGGATCCTTCTCTCCCGTAGGAAGCAACTTGGTCACACTGGTACGTGGTCTGCTGGTGCACAGCTGTGACTGCTTTCTCATGTAATTCAGCTGTTACTAAAATAAGACACTCATTCCTCTGCAGAGAAGCAGGTTTAACTTGTCTGTTAAGGATCATGCGTGGGGTTTTTTTTGTCCCTTTTCTGTTTTGAACTGGGTATTATCCATACACGCGCTTAACTGAAAGAATATATATCAAACCAGTGCCAAATGTTTTGCAGCCTAAGGAATTAAGACTGTAGAGTGGAGTTCATTATGTTGTGCAAAGAAAGCTAAGGGATGAGGTGTGGAAAGCTCTCCCGGCTGCCTCTCTTGCCACCGGGGAAAGCTTTCCTGTGCCACAATAACCTTGCTTTGCTTCTGGTGCTGCCCCAGCCTGGTGAAGCTCTGCCACACACCAGTCCTACTGCCATTGTATCTGCTTTCTACTTCTATCCCAGTCCGTGCAAGAGGCGGAGAGAAGCCTGTTTCCAGCTCAGACTGATTGTATTTAATCTTTTTTCTTTTTTTTTTTCCTCATGAAGGAAATAAACATAACTAATCTGTAGGATTTACAGACGGGAGTTCAGCCAGCCCTGAGGATTCATGGACTCAAAGCCCTGTGCTTGATTATTTTACATTCATGGCATAAAAATCAGGCTGCTTTAAGTTACTCTGCTAAATGTTGCAGAAAAAAAGGCACTTGGGCCAGCACTGAGCCAAGGGAACTCGAGCAAGAGGTAGCCTGGTATTTACTGCATAGAGTTTCCCTGCTGCTGGTTACATTTCTCTCTCTCGCTCATACACACACACAGGGTGGGTGGTGTGAACACTTCTGAATTGGCAAAAGATATTAACATGGTGGCTTTTGGCCGTTGGTGTCTCTTCTCTCCTTGAAGGTAACAGGGAATGCAAGCAATTTGACCCAGAACAAGTTGAAGACTGCACTTGGCTTTCAAAAACTTTTTTTTTTTCAGGTTTGTTCGGTAGCTCACATCATCTCACTCTGAATGAATGAATGCTGTGTTGTTTTGGCATGGGTTTGTTTTGTTTGTTTGCTTTTTTTGGGCAGTTCATTCTCCAAAGAAGCTTCTAATGGCATGCCCCTGTACCCTAGGCTAGCATGGAGGCTGGTAAAATGAATGCAGGAGAAAATGGACGCAAAACCCAGTCAAAATACACCGAAAATATGTTTTGAATAAGTTTTTTCCCAGTTTTGAGAGTGCTTGTTGCTCTTTTCCCTTTTCCTGTGTACCAAGGCTCCAGAGTGCCAAGCCTCTGCAGAGGATTGAAGGCGCATCCGTGGAGCTGGATGCAGGGCGGTGCCTCTGCTGAACGCCAGCCAAGCGGTCCGCTCGGTGCCGAGTACGGTGCTGCCGTCTGCCTTCCACCATCTCAAGGCTGCCATGAGGGATGCCGTTTCCCAGGGAGCAAACCTTGCCGCGCTGCCCTGGGCTCCAGAAGGCAGGCGTTGGAGGCGGGAGGAAACCAAGCCAAGCTGACAGAGCTGTTGGAGGGATGCACAGAGATTTATACTCAGCCGAAGGAGGCCAGCATCCGCCAGCGATCTGCATCCCTTCTCTGCTCAGGGGGTATCTGTTCACTGCCGGTGCGCACAGTTCTGCTGGGGGCCGTGTTTGCTTTTTAGCTGGCTCTGGTTTTGAGAGCTCTGCTCTGTCCAACAGATGACTTGCTCTTTTATGCTATCCAATACCTCTGCGCCGAGCCTACTGCCCTTCATTGACTTACCTTTTCAAAGGTTTGTTCCTGTGCTCCTACTTAGCGCTTTCTTGTGATTATTGTTTGTATTTTTAATTAATTGAGGAGAGTTGTTGTCTGTTTATATCCACGGAAACTGGAGCCATGGGTTTTGAATCACTAAATTTACACCTAGGCAGAATTGCTATCACAATCACTGCCTGCTCTATACAGGCATATGTTTTCATTTCGAGAGCCTGTGTTTACAGAAGATAGCAACTGAACTCCCTATTTTAGAGTCTACTTTATAGCCAAACTGCTGCGGTCTGAGTGCTACACGGGTTAACATCCAGTGGAGCACATACCATGGCGTGGAACTTCTAGCCCAAATGTTGACAAACTTAGTGCCTCTGCAGATGAAATTTTATTTCTTTTATGGCAGACAGCTAAGAGGCGCACCTGAATGGGAATATATGTAGAAAAGAACTAATATTTAACTCAATGTCTTCCCTGAATGATAGCAATACCAAGACTGTGTATGTAGCTAATGCAGAATAGTCATCCTTTTTAGTCACATGCCTTGCATTCCTTCGTCAGATAGGTATTCGAACTCCGTATGGGGAATGGTATATTTTCCCCTGTGCTCTGTAAATAAAGTTTTGTGATTGCAAGACATAGCTTCTGTTTTCCACTAGAGGCCAATAAAGTGTAGGACAAGATTGCTGCAAGGCTTTCAGCAGAAAGCCCCATCTTTTGTTCCCTTCCAGACCTGTTGCTCAACTGTTGTATTTCCATCTTGATGATTATTTCTTCTTTTAGAAATGGTTCTCCCTCTAGTGAAGTGGAATTCAATTGCTAAGTCTTCCTTCTAGTGTTTTGTTTCCAAAACCTTCAAGAAGTTAAAGAATTGTCCTCTTGATTCGCTCATACGTATTCCTTCCATGTTTTCAATTCCTAGCTGTTAACTCGGTAGCAGCCTCCATGGCATAAAGGGGACACCAAAAGGCGATGGAAACAGAGTGGGTAATACCAGTGCTTTGGTCTTTTGAGAGTTTCAGGAAATGGTGGGCCTTTAGCTACTACATTTTACTGGGGATCTTCCTAAATTTCATGCTATCTTCCTAAATTTCGTGCTTACCAGTGACCAAGCCAATGACATCCGATTCCAGCTGAGGGGCAGGGTCCTGTCCACACTCTGTCATCAGTCTGCCCGAGTGCCTTTGTCTCCTGACTCCTTGGGTCATATCTCAGTCCTGGGTAATAGCACTGCTCTATTGCACAGTTATTGGGAGGGTTGAGACAGCAGAAGTCCCAAATATGAGGACGGTGGTGCCAGCTCTGTGTCACAGACAGGAGAAGGCACCTGGGACAACGCTTGTTGGCCTGGGACCTACCCCATGTTTCCTGGCTCAAATCAGTGAGGACTAACTCTGCCTAACATGTTGGTTAAAGCCAGAAATGTTTACAGTAAGACGAAGGCACTGCTCGGTGCGTTAGCTTGGACGACTGTTTAGGATTTTGTTGCTGCCTAGCAGGGGTCTCGTGTGAGCGGCGCATGTGCCTAAGCTCCCCCCGTTGCCGCGCTGCTGGGCCTGGTTATAGCACTGTGCTTTGGCTGCTTCTCCTAAACCCACAAGATTTCTCTGGGGATTGTGGGGAACTTGACTTTAGAGGGAGTTGGGCTTCTCCTTTTGGAGGATATGCTGCTGTGGTAGGAAGCAAAACTGAGGTGGGATTGCAGCCCAGAGGGACGTTGCCCGAGCCAGCTCTAACCATGTGGCGGCATGGCTTAATGCAACCCTTTCAGCCAGGGCGCCCACGACCCCCTGAGGATTTATCTGCGTCTGCTCGCTCCCGCCCCACCCCGCGAGCCAGAAGGGCTCTGCTGCAGCATTTCTTTGGGAGATAGGTGACGTCAAGCCCAGGCACACGCTGCATGAGACAGGCTGTAACCCATGAGGGCGCGTGTCCCCTCCGGCTTCTTTCATCTGCCATCTGCAAAGGATTTCCTAATCCGGCAGAATGGGGTGCTTTGAAGTTTATACCGTAGAGTTGCTCTTCCAGAATATATGGTGTTTGCAGTATTGCAACGTTTGCTAGGCAGGGGCCTCTGGAAACGAACCTTGAGTTGCCAGTGGCTTCAGCGAATATTGAATGCCTTACTGTCAACTGAAGAAAGCTGATTCGTTATTATTATTTACTGCTCATTAACACTGGTGTAACGTAGCAGGGAATCGGAGCAGCAGCAGCTTCCTGGCCGATATCTGATGCTGCCGGTGGCCGCGCGTGTGCAGTGCTACGGTGTTATGCTCATGCAGGACCTACGGTCAGGGGGAGGTACCAGCTGGTAAAAACCCGGAAAAAAGGAAGCGGAGGGAATCTGGCTTGGCTTTATTTATCCCCTGGTGCGAGCAGTGTCACAAACACTCATACGGTAAATAACATAAAATGAAAAAGATGTAGGAAGTGAGACTGACACATCAGCTTTCGGTCTAAAAAAGTCCACAGCTATTTTTGCGAAATGAACAATTTTGTGTATTACCGGTCACACATGCTGTTTAATTTTCCTTGCTTTCCTGCTGTGCATCTTCTCTTTCTCTCGCATGTGGATATCAAATAAAGTGTCGGTGGGAATCAGTGTTAACGTTAAATGCTCGGTACCTGTTTTGATCCTCTTTGTGTGTGTTCAGATATGCCTGAATGATTAGGACCTTATGGTACAAGGTGCTATGCAAACAAAAAGTAAGAATCTCTGCTCTACAGTCTTTATGTTCTAAATGACAAGGGGCGGGGGGGGAAATATAACTGTAATTTTTCTGGTGTTTCTACGCTGCTTGAAACAGTGGGGCCAGGGCCTCTAGGCACTCTTATAAACCAAGTCAATATTAACAATTCTTCATTTTCTGGAAGAATGGTTTTACAGAGTGACTTTCTTGCTGTAACTCGAGCAGAGCGAAACAGGCGCGTAGTCTGAAACGTGAGCCCCAAGTTCCTTGGTGGAGTTTCAAGACAAGCACATCTCTCTCTGCTGAGGTTTGCCACATCAAGAAATGCTCAAATGAGAAAAGGGACTTGGGGTCCTTTCCTAGCTTTAACCCCAAGGTGCTATTTCACTTGGCAAGTGACGGTCCCTTTCTGCCCAACTGTTTGGCCCTCATGTAAAACGGGCAGGTTGGAAACTCGCCTTGGGTAAGGGCAGGTGCCACAAGCCCAAGAGATGCTGAGCAGAGGCAATGACTCTCACATCATTTGTGCATGCACAAACGGAGGATATTTTTAATGCTTTTTAGCAAGTTAAATTAGAGGAATGTTCAGCCCTATTTTCTCAGGGCAGGTATTAATTCTGGGGGCTGATTATGCCCAGGGAATAC
>NW_009213449.1:85457-85676 GCF_000690835.1 Fulmarus glacialis | reverse complement strand
AGCCCTCTGGCCGTGCTCAGGTCATGGCACAGAGAGGCGACAGCTCTGTGTTGGGCCAAAGTAGAGACTTACGCTGGCACCGAACCTCAGCTCCCGTTCGCTTAGCGCCATCAACTGCGTCGGGGCCCATTTCAAGCTGTTCCAATGGGGGAAAATACTATTACATCAGCGCATGTAGTATTTTATACTAAGCCTTTTATGCCATCCCTAATATCGCAA
>NW_009213449.1:72833-85431 GCF_000690835.1 Fulmarus glacialis | reverse complement strand
AATGTTTGATCTGGTCCTGTAATTTTGTTAACTGTTTCTCCTTATATTAATTTACATTTGGGTGATTCTGTAAGAAACTATAGCAGAATTTAATAACACTAATATTAAAAAACCAATATCAGGTCTGCATATTTCCATCTGATTAGTAGCTCTTCCTCTTGATTAAATTATGCATTTTTAATACAAGCCCTTCATTTGTCTGCAATAACATGGCACTGTAGCCCTCTGTGTAAAGCGAGCACATTTCTGTGCCCCCTTCGCTGCTGCTGGTGCTGGATGCAAATTTCCTTGTTTCTCAGTAATTTTCTTCTGTATCCATCATACTGCTTGCCTTTGCTTGCCTAGACTAAAAGGTCATTGTAAATCCTGATTATTCTTGGAAGTTTCTCACACACTTATTTCCTAGACTTGATATGTTTCGTCCTCGAGCACATCAGAAATAGATTTAATCAAAAATGAAAATTTGTCTGGGAGAAACTGTTGGTGATTCTTTCTGTTTGTGGGTTTTTCCCCCCCATATAAAGTGTTTTTGACAAATACATGCCCCCCCCCCCAAATTTAAACTGTTCTTCATTTTGGTTTGGAGAGCTGAAGTGGAATAAAGTTGTTATTCTTTTAAGACTTTCCACATTTTTTTTTTTTACAGGGGAGATGGACAAGAATTCACTCTTCACCTAAGTGTAATCTTTAAGTGATTCTCCAAAGCCAGGCCCAACAAAGTCTGGTTAAAATGATAACGAGAAAGCTCAGGATCTCATTGAAGTCAATAGCAAGAGGTGCGTTGAGTTCAGTGAAGCCAGGATATCATGCTGCTGCAGTTACTGAGTAAGTACATCTCGTTCCTGATGCCCTCAAGGTTTATTTGGTGTATATTTTTTCGTGTGAGGTTGATTACAAGTTCTATCTTTTCCATGTAAAGAGCCAAGATGGGCACCTTCCCCCAGATCACCTCTTTGCACTTTCTCATCAAAACGATAAGGTGGGCCGGATTGCTGTGAAAAATGGTGAGAATTCAGCTGGGATTCCGTCTCTGCTCTTCCACTTGGCTGTTGTCGTGGCTGACGCTGGCTTGGTACCAGCCCTGGCTCTGTTTGCCGCAGGAGGATCATGCAGAGGTGTGAACCCTTGCCCAGCGTCCCTGCCAGCACGTACAGCTGTGCTTTACTTTAGGGTTCAGGGTGCAGTTGGGCCCAGTTCAATGGGGCCTGTCGGTGTTTCAGGGGAGGCTGGTGGAGGAGGAGACGCTGTGAAATCCAGCTCTTCTTTCCCATCCATCAAAAGACTGTTGCAATAGCTGCAACCCAGATAGCTCCTGCGTTCTTTGCGAGAAGAAAACTAAAGCAGATGGATTTGCTAAACTCCAGTTTGGACAGGTATAGTCTGAAGAGATTCAGGAGAGAGAAAAAAAAAAAGTCAAAATGTTTTGAGGGGAAAAAGGGCAAAAATAAAGTTTTGAAGCCCTAAGTCCTCCATGGGCCAATGTTGTGTTTGTGTGATTTCAGAGAAAAAGATAATGTAGAAAAGTTTATTGTGAACATTTTTCATGAGGGAATAAGTGGAAGACTCAAGAAATAATTTTCTAGCCCTGATTCTGAGCATGTGCAAATATTTCTATTGCTTTTTCTTTAAGCAGGACTGATTTTTCTGGTATACTTCAGGTAACTCCTCTAAGGAGGTTATTTACAACACTGATACTATCCTAAGGCAAACTGAAATGACGGTGAAGGTGGGCTGACTTTGCTGCCTTGGTGTTTCTCCCCTTTTGGGGAGCAATATGTGCATACTGGGCTTTGCTTTCCTGTGGGCTCTCCTTGCCCGTGGTTTAGAAAATCCATGCATTCAGGTTGTCTGATTAATTAGCCAATGCTAATTACTTTTTGGTCAGAGTTGTGTTTCATCCCCAACTAAGTGCGATCTGCTTTTTGACTGTGATGGAGCAGCTACCAGGGGGCTGCAGTTTGGTTTCAAGGCAGGAAACGGAGCAGCGGTTAACTTTTGGAAGATAACTCTTGCTGGGTGCTATATGAATCTGGCCCTTAAGTAATGCCGTGTACCGAGCATGTTGTCCTTTGCGTGTCCCCTTCAGTGCTGTGCCCATGGGATCACATATTGTACGATTGCTTGCTGAGATTTTGCAAAAACATGGACAGGACATGGTGTCCCAAACCTGGAAAAGAATCCTAGTGTAGAGAAATTTCCAAAGAGACAGCTCTGGTTCGGGCTATTTCTCCCAAAAGAAGCCATTTTGGCTCAGCACTGCATGCTGATCCTTCCCCATGAGTCAGAGCTGTGACAACATGCCAGTTGAAGATGGACATAGATGATGTGCTCTCAGCGTGAATTCGGGGGTTTGGAGGGGCACGGTAGGATGGACACAGCTTCAAACTGCTGCTGGAAACAGGAATTCGCTTCTCGCTGCATCCACCTCCACCCTCAAGCAGGCCTTGCATGGGAAATACCGGTGTTTTTCTCCAAAGCATTGACCTTGTTCATCTCACAACCTTGTAGCTCTTAAGCGTGGCACTTTGTGTGTTTCTTTGGCTATTAAATCTGGCAAAATTCATCATAATCTGCAAGAATTGTAGAGAAAAGATAGGGAACCACTTTGTCCTGAAGAGTATAGTTAAGATAGTTTGGCTCAAAATAACGCATCGCTCCTCTCAGCACATGTTGTGTGTAGGTAGTAAAAGCTTAAAAAATAAAAAAGAAAAAAATTAAAAAATTCTAAAATCTAAAAAAAATCCTTATATGATAAGATTAAAAAGCAGGTAAGAAAGCAATGCATTGGGCAAGAAAAAAATACGTCTGTGAAACAAAAATTAAGTGCTTTAGAAGGAGGGCTTGATCTTAGGCGATACATGTGGTCCTGCCTGGAGAGATGGTACTGGAGGACTTATCTGGGGCTTGTACAAAAATCCCCGGTCACCAGTATCCTCAGTGCCAGCAAGCATGAGTTGGAGCATGCTTTAGTTGAGAGCTTAGATAAAGAGCATGTTTCTCGACTGGGGAATTTGGGTGGTATAAATCTGTAGCCTTAACGGGTTCGAGTCTCGGGGGCAGGCATGCTCCCGTTGCGAGCGCTTTTCCTAGGGGTAGATAAAAGCCTCCCATAAATAAAGCTTTGAAATCTTCCAGGAGAGGTTAGCAATACAAATATGGGCACATGAAGCTCAGCGTAAGCAATAATTCCACAGATTTTTATTAGAAAATAGATATATGGGAGCAGCAATGCATGATAAATCAACGTATCTGCCTCCTTACTGGCTTTTATGATAGGCATTAGCAGTAGCGACTGTCACAGAGATCATAACTGCTTTATTTCAACTGTCTCTATAAGGCGTATTCAAATACAAGCCGTTGTTATTATTTTTTCAGTTTAAACTCTTTTTCGCTGCATTGAATTGATGACGAAAGCATTCCTGGTAAACATCAAATTTGGGGGGAGGAAGGAAGGAAGGAAACAGTGCTCTCATTTGTTTGTTTTGGTAGGGGTTTTCTTGGAGCCTTGGAGGCAGCTGACATGCATTGCCCAGTGCACCGGGGCACGGCTAACGCAGCGTCTCCCTGCCGACGGGGACGTTTGGGGCTGCTGATGGGAGCATGAGGACCCCTGGCCTCTCCTTATGGAGAGGGTTATGAAGTCAGTTTTGCTGCTGTAATGCTGATGCCACCAACGAAACACAGTGTTTAATCTTTCTCAGTTGTCTCCTTGAGTAAATCAGCTTATATGTAATCTGATTATGCATATAATATAGACGTATAAATTAAGTAGATAATTGGTAAATAATGTCATGGCCAACAAAATGATTTTAATACAGGGTTAGAGAGGCTGTTCTGTCTTAAAAAAATCTTTCTCTCTTTCTAGGGGTAGGCCTTCAAAGACAATTAAAGGAGTTTTTCACCTAAACCTAGACCTGTAAATGTTCATAACTGCTATTGACTTAAATACCTGGTGGGAAACCAGGCACTCGGCTCTGACTGGGAACTCCCTGGAGCCCTTTATACGCTGTGGGAAGAGGGGACTGTTATGTTGGTATCAAAGTAATGCATCCTTGCACCCTTCTTAACTGCTCGCTCAACACGTACCATGCAATGAACAGCTTGGTGAGTTGAATGCCAAACAGATGTTTTATTTTGGAGCTGCCCTTTTTGGATTCACGTTGTAGGCAAGACTTCGTGTAGGATGGTAGCAGTACAGAAGATGTGAGGTAGTTTTATCCACTGTTTCATCTTCCGCTGGTTGTCCTCCTCCTCTTAGCCACATCTGTGGCAATCCCACCCCTTTCAGACTCTCCTGCCTTCCATAAAACAACCCGTGGCTGCCTTGGAGAATAATCAGACACATAATTGCAATCTTCCTCCTCTGTGGTTAGTCCTGCAAAATAGTGCTTGGTCCATATGGTGCTGCTGACACTATAGAAATGATGCTATGGATTAATTACAGCTGGGGACAGTAGGAGGGGGGAGCTTTGCGTGCGTTGCTCTCCCACGAGGTGTGCAGTTGCGAAGCAACCTGACACATCTGCCAGGGCTGTCTAAGAAACTATTAGCCAGTTGCTACCTCCTGTGCTCAAGAGCTGCAGGCAATTTCACAGTAATAGTTTCTCGGTTTCTTTCACGCAGGCAACCGTGGTGCCGAGATACTGACTTAAATATGTATCACGGAATGGCATCCTTAATAGAGGCTTTACAGGAACAAAATGTATGTGGGTAATCCACAAAGGCTGGTTGCAACTGACAGCTTCGTTATTGCTCTGAAGATGCATGGCTGGCACCGCGTGCCGGGAGCAGGGAGCAGCCACGGGAATGGACAGCTTTGATTCGCGTCCCGGGAAAGATTCCTCAGCCCACCTGCATGGGCTCAGGGGTAAAAACAGAAGCAACTATGCAGGGAGTCCCAAAAAGTGCAATATTATTGCGCTGTAGAGAAGCGGAGGTGAGTTACTGGGAGGCTGGAGCACTCTGGCTTGCAGAAAGGACCACGAGCTGGTTTCCTCTGCAAACACAAAAAGAAGGGAGACTTTTATGCAGCAAAGCTGGGCCGAGTATGGAAGTCGCCTAGCGTGGCCTGACATCGAAATGAATTTTTGGTTTTTTTAGTAAGTGGGAAGCTGAACTTGAAAGCAAAGGCAGTTTGGGTATGTGCATGTGCAGAAGTAGGTTTAAGGCTCGTTGCAGGTGAATGAGGTAGGAGATCATTCTCGTACGTCTTGGGAACTTGATTTAAAGCATCTGAAATCTTAAATGACATTTAGCGCCTTCGTAAAACTACCTGAATCCTCAAAGCAAGGGCAAGCTCTAAATTTTGACAGCACAGTGAAGATGCGTACCCAGTGCCCAGAGACATCTCCTGCTGCATTGCTTCCCCTTAGCAGCATTCCCTGCCTAAATGGAGGGGGGGGGAGGGGGCGGAAAAAATCCACTAAAGGACTTGGCCCTGGAAGGATGCATTAGCTGGCGTCATTTTCTCGGTCGTCAAGTTTCAGCGATTCAGAACAAGTAGTGATGCCTCTCTGTATGGCTTTAATGACATTTGCTGTCAGAGACGTGAGCCATAGGAAAGGACAGGGCTGTAACTTTATTTTAAGCTGGATAGGCTGTAGCTAAATCTCCTGAATCCCTTTCAGCTTTGGAAATGGCTTTCCCCTATCTCTGCCTTCTACCTGGTGCCTTCACATTGTTTGTGCTAAAAGGGGAATGATACTTTTAATCTCAAAAATTCCTTTAGAACTTTGGAGTGGATCATTTTAAAGTCAACAGTATTTAAAGCACATTAATGAGGGTATTCACCATAAAACAGTTTTATTTCTGTGCGTAACTGATAAACATGAATGTGAGAGAATATAAGGGAAAAGAGGTGGGAAAACAGTAGTGCTTGGAAAAGCAAACAAATCGTGGATCCACGGTGAAAAGGGTATCGTATTATGATAACACTAAAGCTGGTTGTGAATTTTCCAGTGAAACACCTGTGTGGTTTTGTTTTTTTTATTTTCCCCCTGGGAGAATGCTCATTTGTCTCAGCTGGAACTGAACATCCTCAACGGTTTTAATGACACTTTGCTGAAAAACAGGCAAGCTTCTTGCTGGAGCACCCACCAGTATCCTGAGCAATCCTCCAGGGCTGAGGCAGCACCATCCTCTCCCTGGGGTGCTGGCTGCCCCCGTTCCCCTTGCTACCCCCAGGCCCCTGTTTCCCACTTCTAGGCAATAGCAGAGGAGGAGATGCACAGAGAGGTTTGTAATAAAATGGCAATAGGGTTTTTTTCTGGGCATACTTTAAAAATTTTAATTAAATGGGCAAAACAAGTTTCTACCTGGAGCTTTCTGGTGACAATTTTGTGACACATGACATATGCTTTTTTAAACTATATTTTCCTACCTAACAATTTTGGGTGTCAGTTCATGGCCCAACACTTTGCCTGGTGTTTGGAAAATGATGACTAGTCGGACTACACTGGGAGAATAGCATTAGCTTATTGGATAAGGTTTTAAAACAAAAATGGTAGCTGATGTTCATCATCCTGGCTTATTCCTGTGCAGACACAGGGTAACGCAAAATGGGGGAGGGCAGAAGCAAACAGGACTGTTGCCTTCTAGCAGGCAGAAAAATTGAAGAAAAAAAAGAATTAAAACAGTTTAAAAATTAAGAAAAAAGCGGGTCAGGTGGGTTCTTGGGCATCATCCCCTTTTGCTTTGACATTTGCCTCTATCAGGGTAGACGACCTGAGCCCAAATGTAAATTGCATGTCTGTTAATGGCGATAAGTAAGTGCTATCACCCTTTGCTAAAATGAACTGGAGGGAAAAAAAAATCAAGCCAATCATTTAAATCAGGCACTTGTTTGGCTCTTAAGGATGTACAATATGATTATAAAACAAATCAATAAGCTTTCAGACTTTCTGAATGTCATCGCAAATAATTAGGTTACATGAATGGGTCTGAGCTTCTCTGGCCCCAGGGAAGTCCAAAGTGCCACATTTGGACCGAACGGAGTGCACCTGGCTCAGAAATGTAAATTTTTGTCATCATTGCTCTCCCCCAAAGGACACTTATTAATAGAAAAAGCAGATAGAGCTGTAACACAGTATGCAACCATAGTGATACTCTTCTTTTAACATGGGTAGAAATCAGCTTCTAAGGGCCATTAGGATGCGTATGAAAATGTGTTAGGTCTAGTGGATATTCCTGTGGATTTGGGGCTTGTGTAAATGGCATCCCATTAGGGATAGCCATGCTCACCCTTGCAGCTGACTTTTCGGAGGTGCTTGTCATCCTCATGTAGATACTTAAGCCTTAAAGGAGGTGTAGAGAGACTCATCATGAGTGGCAGGACCTGATGAAAGTTGATGTCTTCTTGCAGATCTGGCCTTGCTCATCTCAGTCTCTACTGCTTGGGTCCCATGTACCTATTCAGGCCTGTGTAAGGCCAAACTGGACAGGTTTTAGGAAGGAGAAATCCCACTTCCCCCCATCCAAATGCACTGCAGTGCTGAGGGGCTTAAACACATTAAAATGCAAAGCAAAAAAAATTAAAGAAAAAAATAATGTAGTAATGCATTTATGTTACCACTGTGCTCTGGGCTCCACAACAATTTTAACTTAGTCCCCATGAGGCTACAGAGTAGTTTTGACTGTGGACGTGTTTACTTTAATATTGTAATAGCTGTGTGTAAAGTAATTGATTTGTAGTTGCTATGGCAACTATAACATTGTATTTTCTAATGCCGGGGTTCAAAATGTTAACCTGAACAGTTTTTTTGCCATAGAGTTTGCGTTCCATTTCTTTCACTTCTGGGGTGTGGGTTTTTTTCCTCCTTTAACAAGAAACATTGTTCCAACTGATGGATTTGAGAATGCGTTTTCAAGAGAAAAGGTTTTAAAACAACTAGCTTTTCTTGCTACAGTGCTGCATTCCCCAGCACTGGTGGCAGGTTAAAAACATCTCTAATCATGGTAAACTGTAAGAAATGTTAACTTCTAAATGGAATAATTTTCATTATTGCCTGATTCTTTACTCTGAACTGGTTCATCTAAAACATTGAGAAATACTGAAATAGAAATAAGTACCCTTGATCAAACTGAGTAGCAGGCTTGAAAACTCCACCTGGTTAGCATCATCTTGTGTTTTATTAGGAGAGGACTGGAGGCAGCCTCTAAATCCAGTAGCTTTACACTCAAAAGGAGGGCCCTGCTACTGGTGTTAACAGGAGGGGCTGGGAGCTGGATTTCTTTGAAAATCTGGCTTTTTCTGTCAATTAGCTCACTCTGTGGGCAGTCCTGCCAGGTAAGCCCCTAAGAGATGTGTAATTGAACCCTTTGGCTGCAAAAAGGAATCCTCATTCTCTGTCCTCTTCGTTACACTAATCCTCCCCTCCTGCTCTTGTTGGACAAGATGATTAATATTCGTTCTTTGCCTCTCTTTTGAGAGCTTTCTGAAATGGCCTGGTTTTTTCTTTCCCCTGAACCCTCTTTAGCCTTTCCTTTTTTTTGTGGACCTGTTACTGAAGTAAGAGGCAGCCCACTTCATAGCTTCAGGAAACCATAGGGAAAAAAACGTTTGGTAGGGAACTTTAAAAAAAATCACAGGAACTTCCCCATTACCCATCCCGCTTTAGAATGAAGACTTCAGACCAATTTTCCTCTTAGCATTGAAGCCTCACTCCTCTTTCTCCCCACTAAATACTTCTTCATTTCCAAGTTTATTCCAGCTTTCTTTCTAAAGATACGGAGATGATCTTCAGCACCAATCAGAAGTTAGCAGAGTAATCAATGAAAAGAGAAGGCTTGACTCTCCAGGCAAATCGGGTCTGAGCCGGTTAAATATTTACATGGGAAGAAAGCAAAGCCCGCCCTCCTCACTTCTGTGTCACTTCTGTAGCAGAATTGGTGGGGTGAGGGCAATGTTTGCTATAAAAGCGTGGTTTGGGCTGATGTTTTATTTGCAAGTGTGTGCTGGGCTTTGGAAGCAGTTTTAGGTGAAAGAAAGAAGGACAGATATTTTCAAGAAGTGTATGGAACAAGGTGAAAATTGGGAAATAAAGAAGAAATGCCCCAGTCTTTAATTTTGGGAGCAAATTCTTTCAGCAAGGTGAAAAACCTGTCCTCAAACGTGGAATGAAAAGCTTCATTTTGAGTAAAACAAATTGTTTTGGTTAACCTGAAATGTGTCGTATGGTACTGCTCACATCTTATTTTATACATCATGGGTACTTAATAACATGGAATAATTTGGAGGATTATTCTACAAGTAGAAGAGATTTTGGAAAAGATTTGCTGCCATATGTGGCTTCCCTTGTATGTGAGGCATGCAAATCAGGAAATACGTCCTGAGGAGTTTTATATAATTTTCATCCATCATTGTTTTCCTTGAACAAAACAATCTTTCACTATATAACGATAAGCATCAAAATATCTAAGTGAGCAGTTCTGATAAATTTGAGGCATTTGGATGCTTAGCTTCTGGTTGAGGATAGGGATGAGAGACCGCAAGTGTCCACTGAGGCGTTTTTGAAGCCTGTGTAAGTACGGTAAGCCAAGGCCGTCAGTTTGTGACCTGTACCATTTCTTCTCTGTGCCACGGAGTGCCTGGCCTCCAGCAGGATCCATAGCGTGAATACTTTCGTATTGATACTTGATAAGCTGATGCCCCGTGGATCTGATTGTAAGACCATTCTGCTTTTATATTTTGAACTGTCACTGACTTTGCTGGTACGTTGGCTCAGGTAGCCTAAAGTGCTTTTTGCTGATCTTCTGTGTTACCTTCCCTGTGCGGCCAACAGCTAAGCTGCTTGTAGCCGTGTCAGCCTTAAGCCCAGCAGATTTATGGTGCGAATACTTGCATGATGATATTTTTGCAGACATCCCTGGAGGCTGCAGGTGCCTTGGAGATGCCTGGAAGAAAAGACCCAGGTGAAGGGGAGTTGAAGGAAAAATATAATTAAGAAACATCACTAGAAGTACTCCATGGGAAGCAGTGTGGGTGTCCCGGGCTGCTGGTGAGAGATCAATGGGGAAAGGTCGTTTTATCTGCCAATTCTTCTCCTTTGCAGCTAAATTGCAGCTGGGTAGTGCTTCCCATGCTGGAGATGAGGAAGGCTGCTTCCATGGGTCTAATGGGGCCACAGAAAAACTTTTTGATGCCTTGGCTGAGATGGTGTTTAATTTAAAGGAAAAAGTCTTTCTGGTCAGAACGGATGCATCCCTCCCCTTGGGCCAGGGTTCGGTGGTGGTATCAGATGCTGCTTAAGAGGCACGGATGTAAAAGCCATCTGTAGTCACAGATATATGACCCCGTGGTTAAGTAATGGAGTAACATGCCAACACAGCCGGCTGCTCCCTAAATGTGTAGCCAGAAAGTGTTTGATTTCATTTTTGAATTGCTTTGCGGGTGCTAAGTGGAGCTATTGCATTACTGGCAATTAAGGCACTTCTCCCCGAGGCTGCTCGGGCGCTACTTGGCCCCAACATGTAAAGCGATGCGGGCTCACGTAGCTGGTGGGCTGACCTGTTGCAGAGGATGAGGATAATGGAAAGGTTTTCTTATCCCGCTGAAAAATGAGCCTTTTCAGAACACGTTGCAAAATGGTCTCTGCACCCTGGGGGGCTGCACCCTCTGCGGGAAGCCTTATACGGAGGGTGGGAAGAATCATAGAACAATTTGGGTTGGAAAGGACCTTTAAAGGTCATCTAGTCCAACCCCCCTGCAATGAGCAGGGACATCTTCAACCAGAGCAGGTTGCTCAGAGCCCCGTCCAACCTGACCTTGAATGCTCCAGGGATGGGGCATCTATCACCTCTCTGGGCAACCTGTACCAGTGTTTCACCACCCTCATCGTAAAAAATGTCTTCTTTATATCTAGTCTAAATCTGCCTTCTTTTAGTTTAAAACCATTATCCCTTGTCCTATCGCAATAGGCCCTACTAAAAGCTTCCCACCCCAGGCTTGCTCATCCCTTGGCTTCAGTTACAGATGGACTTTCTTTGGCCAGTTCATAGCATCTGCAACACTAATTGTAACCATTTTTATTATGCTCTTTTTAAGGCACCCCCTTTTCTCTAGCCAGAGATAGGAGAAATAACTTGGGTCCCCCAGACTTACATGTAATGAACATGGTATTTCATACGTGCCTCGGAGAGGTGAAAAAAAGGGCTGGGTTGAGTAACCTGTGTGTAAGCAGCTTTTAATAAGGCATATTCATGTGCCAAAATGAATCATTCTGGTCTATTGGGTAAATATGTATTAAAGTAATTTTCAAAATACTTTTCTGCAGCCAATGAACTGGAAAGGGTCAGTCCAACCATGCATAATTTTTCAATCCATACGCTTATTTATGGGATAGAAGGAGGAACACAAGATCTTTCCAGTTACCTGCCTGGCCAACGGCATCTTTCATTTCTTCCAGCGTATGGAGGAGCGGCTGAGGGAACTGGGGTGGTTTAGCCTGGAGAAGAGGAGGCTGAGGGGAGACCTCATCGCGCTCTACAACTACCTGAAAGGAGGTTGTAGCGAGGTGGGAGTGGGTCGCTTCTCCCAAGTAACCAGCGATAGGACGAGAGGAAATGGCCTCAAGTTGCATCAAGGGAGGTTTAGACTGGACATTAGGAAAAACTTCTTTACTGAAAGAGTGGTCAGGCCTTGGAACAGGCTGCCCAGGGAAGTGGTGGAGTCACCATCCCTGGAAGTATTTAAAAGATGTGTAGATGAGGCGCTTAGGGACATGGTTTAGTGGGCATGGTGGTGGTGGGTTAGCGGTTGGACTTGATGATTTTAGAGGTCTTTTCCAACCTTAATGATTCTATGATTCTATAGCGTTTGGAAGGAGGGTCAGTGCTGCTCTTCCCTGGTGTTGGGATTGCTCAGTGAAGGGGTCCAGATCCACCACAACAGGACAAGGACAGCATCTGGTCCTCTGAGTAGCAGCTCCCACTGCATTTGGCATGAAATCCCAGGAGATGGGAGGCCTCAAAGCAAGCCCAAGGGAAATGGGTGAGGCACCCCCTTGTTTTGAGGCTATTATTAAGATTGTGTGTGAGCAGAAACCCAGTGGCTTGGCCTCAATTTTTCCAGCATGCAGGGCAGGTTTGGAGCACCTGAAAACTTTCTGGCAATCTAGCATGGTGCCTGATGAATTTAGGTGAGCTGTGCGCAGGCAACAGCTGCGTGATGTTTTTTTAGGTTAGACTTTGGTGGCTTAAATTCCAACTAGGTAACTCTTCAGGCACCTAAATTTGGTTTTGGATGAGGACAAAACATGGGCAGAACCCCTATTTTTGAAGGTGTGCAGCAGGGAAGTCGGAGTCAGTAGCAGAGGTGTGATTAACCTTGGATTTATTCACATGTTTTTAGATTGATTTTCATTTTACAACAGTAAATCATGAAACATCTGGGACAGTTTAACATACACGTGCAGCCAGCAATTAGTCCAGATATTATCTAGCCTGGGGGGGATTTTCTGCCAAGGTCTCCGACCGTTTGTGGATTGCTTTATCTTTATTGTACATGTGTGGGCTTAGCATCTAAGAATGGAGACAGAACAGCAGAAATGCCCTAAAAAACACCTAAACAACATTAGTCATTCGCCTCCTCTGTAGAAAAAGA